>NC_135152.1:1853472-2156502 GCF_050948215.1 Halictus rubicundus
GTAGTATCGTACAAACCTATCAGTTTCTTTATCTTTAACCAATCTGATTCCTTTAACATTAAGTTCATTAAAGATTTTATCCACATCTCCTTGAACAACTCCATTTGGCAAATTTCCCACAAACGCAGTATAAGGTGGTTCAGTTGGTAATGGTTTTCCATTCCTACGATATCCACCTCCATAATCTCTGTATAAAAACAAAAAACTACATTCACTTAAACACATAAAGAAAGCTATTACTCAGATTATTTTGCATATTACACTATATATTTACATTATATTATATCATTTAACAAACAAAATTAACGACATCAAACATTTTGGATATTATATATTTGTGTAATCCAATACGCTCAAAATAAAATAATTTTTATATTTATGTTTAGACATATGAACTTGTAATTATAATATTAGATTAATATTAATTTCCGAAGCATAAATTTTAACAAATAATACAGTCATAATTATATTTCCGCGTTACAATAAATAATATTCTCAAAGAGACAAGTGAGATATGTTGCACAAATAAACAAATAACAGTTTCATTAATAGTGTTGCAAGTATGATACATCAATGTTTGGCCGGCCAAAATAAAGCCGCGTGTCGAAAGCACCATATCTGCAAGGTGCTGCGCTCCTCTCTACTCGAAAGTCATTTAACCTTAAAAACGCAAGATTGTCGAGGAAAGGAGGTGTTTTTTCACCAGTTTGGTGCACTAACTATATACTACCGTTACACTGTTTCAGGAAAACTTCAACGATTGTTATACACGAAAGAAATTGCAGTCTATACTTGCCTTGAATCTTCGTAACCACTTCGACCAGCCATATTGGATGCACGAAACTGACCGGGACCGCGCGGGTCGAGCGAGTTACTATGTTCAAGATGGCACTTTCCTAACCATTAAAGGATTTTAAATCATAAAACTATAGAAATCTACTTACACATTTCAATTGATAAATACAGACAATAATTTATCAAAGAATTCAAAATTTGTATCTGATAGAACAAAATGCTTAAAACTAATTAAAGTATAAATTTTTAAAAGACTAAGTTTTAGGGATGCTTTGTTAGAAAGTACTGATTTTTGTATTAATGCTGTCCAGTATTATATACTAAAATTTTCCGTTGATGGTATATTTCGAAAGTGTTGATCAAAAATAAGAAAGTTTTTTAGAAAACGATTGACAGTGTATTGTTTTTTAAACATGAAACATTAATTTCTGATTTTATATTCAATTTCTTATTTTTCTCGTTTATATAATTATAATTAAAATATTACTAATATTTACTGTACTTCTTTATTAACATTACTATATATGTATATACGTTTTAATGTAGATAGCCTTAAGATTAACGTAGTTGTTAGTTAAACGAAGTAAGATGGCAGACCAGGGAGTGCACATGGTAGAGGTTGTTTCAAATGACTTAAAAGTGAAGGAAAAAAATAAAATGGATTGTACAATTCTTGATTATTTTACAAAACTCAGAAATGAAACTGAACACGGTAGAATAAATGGTGGTATTGAACTATTGAAATATTTGCTTGGACAAAGTTCTGTAAGTGTTTATTTAAAAATAACCTCAAATCAATCGCTTTTTAAAAGCGCGAAACATGTTTATAATAGTATTTTATTACAAATGAATTGTCTACAAACGATGTTTTAGAATCAAAATGACAGTAAAGAGTTTAAGTATGCAATAAGAAGGCTAATTCGAGGTTTAGGTGCATCGAAAACCTCTTCAAGATTAGGATTTTATACAACTTTGACAGTTTTTTTAATAATGCACCCTGAAATGTCAATAGAAGACATAGTGTCTATAGTAGATAGTGAATTGCATCCAGTTAATAGTAACAACAAGGGTGTAAGTATATCACTAATTATTACATATTTTGCTTAATATCATGTATGCTTATTATCATGTACATATATGTAACATAATATTATTATAGGAAAATGCTGATATTTATATGGGACGAATATTGGTATATGGAGCATTAATACGATCTAAAATACTTTTAAAAAGTACCATTGAACTGCAAAAACAAATTATACAAGATCTCATTAAGGGAGGCAGGCAACGTAGTTATCTATCGCTTCCTTCTATTTTGTTTTTCATTGAATTTGTAAATCAAGTTGACGTGAAGGAAATTAAAAAATTAGTTTGTCCAATTGTCGAAGTAGAATTTGGTAAACCATGGTCAGAGCAAACTTTAGATACAATTTATGCTTTGCTAGTAATAAAAGACAAATATCCACTAATTGTAAACACACCATTTTGGAAGGAACATTTTGGTACAGGAGGTGTTACCAAAGAATCTTTGACTGATATAGCAAAGATATTAGTGGCAAGTATACATTAGAAATATCATATTCTTGTTTATATAATAGGTAGTTTTTATAAGAAATCGTGATTAATCTTCATCATTAACCTTCAGGATTTACCTAAAGTTATATTGTGTCATCACCCAGTATTTAAATTATTTTGCCAAAATTTAACATCAGGTGAACTTATTACTGAGTTTTGGATGTATATAGACCAGAAGTTTACAAAACCTTCAAGAATTGATGAACATTTATCTGTAGAAATTTTTAAATTAATATTGTCGAATACTGCAGATAAGTCTGTACTTCCGGCATTATTATCTACAAACTATATACAGCATATGCTAAAGAAGTTTTATGGAAATAAAAAACACGACAAAGATGAAGTACTCGTTGCATTTAAGGAAATTTTACATTTACTGGCATCGGCTACAACTAGCATTGATACTAAGCTAAAAACACAGATTGCTGTATTAAAGAAGTTAATGTTGTATCCGGGCGACTTAATGATAGAAAAAAAAACTGGTACAAAAGTGGTGCAAATGATTACAGGAAATTTGAGTTTAGAAGGCATTAAAAAGGTATCAAAAATATACAGAGATATTATTGAGAATACAATACCCAAAGAAATCCCAGATACAAAAACAAAAACATTTTGGACAAATACTGAAAGAATCTATGCTGCTCACTTATTAACAAGGTATTAAATTTTTTAAGGAGACAGTTGGAATTAGATTTTACCTTAAGAACAATGAAACATGTAGAACCAATTTCATTTCTATAGATTAATGGGATATTCAGTAACTCTTATGGAACAAGAATGGAGATTAGAGCAATTAAAATTTTTATTTACTCAAGGACTATGTGAAATGCAGAATGTTGGAGTAGATTTGGCTCGTGAGTGTAATATTCTTATGTGTATAAATTAATGTATATGAATTAATGAGCATAATACTTTTAACCATAAATTAATGCATAGTTTTTGTTTATTATTTCGTGTTATCTTTTATTTTTAGCACAACTTAAAGAAGCATTTTACCATGCATTGGACCACAAATTACCAAAATTGAATGATCTACGAAATATATTAAGTGACTTAGTTCATTATTTAGATACTCATCTGAAAAATGAAACTTTGAAGCTAAGAAATCCATTCTCAAATGAAGCAAAAACAGCTTGGGAGAAAGTGATAAATTTAATTGAAAAGTTAGAGAATAATTCGAGAAAGGCAGAGGCTGTACCAGTGTTTCATACAATGAATTTACATATGGGATTACAATTATTTTCAGACCCACGTATGGCAATCATGGCTATCAATGAACTTGAAAGTTGTTATGAAAGATTAGTTAAAAAGACTAAAAAAAGTAAAATAGCAATAAGCAAAAAAAAAGAAGATGAGCCAGAATGGGTGGAAGTAGTAGTTGATTTACTATTGTCTTTTTATTCTAAAAACGATCATTTATTACGATCACTAGTCGGATGTGTTTTTCCACACATTTGCCCATATGTAACACCAGCCGCTATACATCAAATTTTAGCTGTACGTAAATATGATTTTGCTTTGAGTATCGGATAACATTACATTTCAAATTTTTCATTTTTAGGTTTTCGATATAAGAGATAGAGAAGGCCCACTCGTAACAGAAGGAGAAGTAAATGAAAGAGACACATCGGATTCAGAATTTAATGACGATAGTGAAGATGATAGCGAAGTTGACGAAGAATTGTCTGATGAAGAAATGCAGTGTTCAACAGATAATAATGATTCTGATTCTAATGAAGAATCAATTAATGAAGACGAAGATGACACAGTCACCGATCGATTACGGATGGCGGTACGTCAAGCATTAGGTGAAGCTTCTGTTCAAACTGATGATGAGGACATTGATGTGGACGAAATTGACGATGTAGAAGGGAAGCGATTAAATGAATCATTATCAGCAGCATTTAGAATTCTACGAGAAAATCGTCAGTCACGATCGAAGAAACAAGAAAAATCAGCGCAAGCTTTGACGCACTTTAGGATTCGAGTCATTGATTTATTAGAAACATATTTAGAGTGTGGTCCATCAATGGCGATTGTACTTGATATGATACTTCCGCTTTTCGTATTATTGGAATACTGTATAAAAGATCCTCATCAAAAACCTCTTCTAGATCGAACTCGGTCTTGTTTAAAAAAATTGGCAGCTGTAAAGAAATTTCGAGATACACAAAATGTAGATGAGGATTTGCTAACAGTGATATTGAAGGTAATGCGAAATAATTTTAAAATCCATATAGCATAAAACAATTTCATAATTAAATATTCTTTATTTTATAAGGCTTTAATAGAAAAGGGAGAGAGAACAACGTCGGTTTATCAAGAAATGAGCGACAAATTGGCAGAATGTTGTACATTCCTTGTGAGATGTGCACAGCAAGCTGATGTATCTACGATATCCATAGTAGAAATTTATGCTGAAAATTTAACAGCTTTTTTCAAAAGAAGAGATTGTGTATTGTCACCAATGTTATTTAAAAGTATATTACATTTACAGTGGGAGGGTAATTGGCAACTAGCGCCGTTATTGGTAAATTTAGAAATTTCTATTTTTACAAAGTGAACTATAACTAATATGCGTCCCTAACTAATCTATATCTATTTTTTAAGGTGGATTTTGCTTTCGATGATACTATAAGGTCTTTTCGACGAAAACATGCCCTCGAATTTTTAACAGTTTTCTATCAGAATCGACGTTTGGTCCATTTAGATACAAAACATTCTGACACTAGAATAAAAATGGAAAAGAAATTATGTAAAAATGTCGTAAATACGCTTCAAGAATTATCTAATATGCACAGAGTTGAAAATAAGCAGCCTGTTCTGAATAACGGTAACGAAATAGGAAAAGAAGTTAAACAAAGATATGTTTATAATCTTTTATTATTGTTACGACATATTTATATTCAACATGCGCCTAAAGCATGGAATTGGGAAGATATAAAAAAAGCACTTATAACATACAGAGCCCATGCATCACTTGCAAAAGATACAAGAACAGCGTGTAATAGGCTAGCAGCTCAAATTGGAATTTCATTTAATGTGTAAGTAATATTCAAATAGATGCAAAAATATTTAAATATTAGTAGCCAATTATGCTGAATTGTTAATTTTCATTTATACACTTTTAGATCCGTGAAGAAAAGTGTACCCAGTCTTAAAGTAAATGGAGAAACGAAGAATGCAACAAGCGATATAAAAGATATAGAAGAAAATAGTGATACGTGTAGTAATTCAGATACTCCTACATTAGCGAACAGCGATGTGAAGAAAAAGAAAAAAAATAAGGGTAAACAAAAAGAGAAACAATTATTAAAGAAAGAAGCACGATTGTTGCGTGAGAAAACATTGTCTGAAGGTTTCGAGTCATTTAACTTCAGTGCTTTTGCTTCACATAATGAACAGAGTGAATCTGAACCTCTTCAAAATGGAAACTCTCAAAGCGAGTCGACTAGCCCTAATTCTTCACAAAAAAGGCCGTTTAAACAAACGCCAGATGGTAATAAATCCAAAAGAAGAAAAAGTATGCAAACTGATTGATACATGTAATGTACACAAAGAACTAATATGGTCATAAATAATTGTTATTTTTGTATATGCATTTATAAACATACGTATCAAAAAGTTTGTACAGTTTGAAAATATATAAATAAATCTGTAACACGATTCCCAATTATAATAGTAATTTAACTCATTTATTCTACAGTTTAGATATAACTATTTTATAAGATAGCGTTTCCTTTCCGATGCTATCACGATTTTTTAAATATTCTATACAAGTAATAAAGGTGTCGCCACATGCTTGAACAATAAACCGCGCACAAAAAGATGAATATAAAATAAACAATTTTACAAAATGTCTTAAGTAAAGGTTAACAGATAAATTCGGATTATAATTCAAAATTCTAGTAATAACTGCTCGATTTTGCATAAAAGTATCTCCATGAGGAGTTACATCACCTCGTATTTCGATGAAAAAGAAATTTACTTTAGGAAATTAATCTGTACGATTTCTCTATATGAACATCCGTCAATGGATGAATAAATCACCTTCCACATAAATTGAAAAAAATAATGCCTAGCAATGGACACAAAGTAAACACGAGTATGAAGTACGAAAATTACCAGCAGGCGAATAAAATTTTATGGTAAAATTTCAGGATAAACTGTTGAACAGGAAATGCAATTCGCCTCGTAACAGGTTTAAATCAAAAAAAGAACGATTATGGACACTAAAATTTGCCAAACTCCTTATCGATGATTTGAAAAATTATGGTCCGGCCAATCTACTTTACATGGAGGCCCTGTCCATCATAATAGGAAGGCCGATTCGAGTTTGGTTACCGGGTCGTTGTACAAAATTGTACAAAATCATAAATGGTGCACATACGAATAAAAATGAGACAGCCGTTGATGTAGAATTTCATAGTTGCAAATCTACGTACCGAAAAATTGGTCACTGGACTTTAATTGGTGATAAAGATCCAATTAATATTAAATCGCATTTGAATGGATGTTTATTCAATGTAATCGCCGCGCAAACCGGAAACAGTGCTACTGACTTAAGAAGTAGTACTGTAAAATATTTGAAAAATAATATAAACACGTTAATTGATCAAATCGATGATACTTTATCATCGAATGATAAGAACGGGGCGACATTGATGGTTGGAGGTGCACGTTACAATGGTAAATCACCTCGCGCAGCTGAAATTATTTTAGATCAGTCACAAAATGTATATTGTCATGAATGTTCACAAAAAGGACACCCGCGAGGGCATGCCTCTGATAAATACGCCACTGGTCCTTCGGATAGTGTAGAAAATTATTCGAGAACAACTAGAAGCATGAAGTCCGGTTTTTTAAATAGAGCGGACCAAAACAATGTTGCGCATTATGCGTTGAGCCATAGGGATGCGCAACATGCAATGGAAAGTTTGAATAGGGGTAAAACGAACGAAGTGGTAATGTTACCTGCGCGCGATTTACAGATCGCCGGTTGTAGCATGCCAAAAATGAAAGAGTGGTGTGATGGTAAGGAATGCTCTGATCTACTGGACATTGTGCATGTTCAGCTGGTGCTACGACACCATCAGAATAAATACGACGATCCCGATGCAGATGTATTCGTACATACTCTTTATCCAAAAAGTCGATGATACAGTAGAATTCTTATTAATCAGACAATCGAATTACTGGTTACGCGCGAAGAAAACATATGACAATAATGACAAATTTTGTAAATACTAATAGTAAACAAAAACATGGCATCTGAACCAAAATTTAAAAACTTTTGACGGTTTCTCTAATTTTTCTTAACTATATATGAATTAAGGGTAACATCATTTTATACGAATAAGATTCGCGTATGCTTCTAAATATATGTAAACATTTTTTATGTAGTACTTTGCTACAATTTTATAGACAAATTACTTTATTTGATTTTATAAAAACGTAGTTAGATATTTACAAAATGTATACAAATTTATAAACATATTATCTCATTTCGTGACTACACCATGTCCATACCATTGTTCTTAGAGAATTCTTTGCCACCTCAATTTCATTATCATTTTTGGAACAATCTACTTTGGTTACATATTCACAACCGAAACTTAATATATCTTCACATTCATCTATATCACCTAAAAGTTTTTTAGAAAATTCAAGAATTTCCATTAAGCGTTCCTTAGGAACAACCGTTTGCATGTGTTTGGACAAAAATAACTTTTGTAAAACGTTCACGTATAATATAAATACTGCGATCTTAATGTCTTTGGATAAGTGTGATTTTAAACTCAATGAAATATTTAAAAGCATTATTTTATAGTGAATAGTGTCCTCTTCCATTTTTAATATGGTATTCAAAAGGGCATCGATTATTTTTATAATAAGCTCGAGGTATTGAACTTCATGGTCCCGCAAATTCGTTGCAATATTCAACAACCACGGAAGCAATCCATGTCCTTTCATAAGAAGTATAGCAGCCTTAGTCATTTTCAGTACAACGCAAATAATTTCCAATATAAGTTTCTGAAACAAATAATACAATATGTATAAAACACCTAATACCATGCACTTTTTAAAATAGATTACAGTTAGTAATCTACTTACCTTTGAGTCAAAATCTGATAAATTACAAGTATAAAAATCTAACAACATTTTAAACAGGACACATTTAAATGCTACATCCAATTCATTTTGCGTTTTCATACCATCACGAATATTTTCTAAAATCCAACGTCTATGTGCTTTGTGTTCTATATCAGAACTATGAAACAGTTGTAGTAGTTCAGGTATTGCATTCACATCTAAAGCAGGTTTAGCCATCAGGAATATTTGTAGACGCGAATACAGAGGATGTAGCGGCTGCGTTGCGATTAAAGATGTCCTTGCGAAAAATATAGAGACTAAACAATTTAAACGCATATTATCAAGCCTTGAATCTAACGTCGCAATGCCATAACGTAACGCATCTATTAATCGCATCCGTAATAATTTTGTTTTAGAGCTATAAATAAAGAGAAGATTAAGACTTACGTTCAAATTATATAAAGAGACTGGTTATAGTTCTAATTACATTATAATTGAATGTACCTTAATCCTTCTAGATGAGTATAATATCTAGCAATGATAGTATACGCTGCCATACGAACATCAGAATGATTACTGCTACAAGCAACAAATGCTAATGCTAAAGCACCACTTTGAGCTATTTTCAAACAAGATACAACATTATTTTCAGATAATGAGTAGCATAACAACGGTAAATAAAATGCAGGGTCATATACACCGTACGTTTCACATATATGTAATTCATTAGTCTGAAAAAATTGCTTGATTAAATGAGTGTTATTTAACAATAATTAATTAGAAGAAATTTATGAAAAAAAGACATTTAAAGTATGACACTGTATATTTTAACAGACAAACCTTCAACGCTCTATTCACAGGATAATTTTGTATCGTGTTATTAATTACATCTTCATCAAACAAATTTAAAACTTGAGTGGTAGATGGTTGTTTCCACAGATTCAAATGTATTTCACTCTTTACACTGTAGTGAACAGCCGCGGCATTTCCCCAGAGGTATGGCTGATATTCATAGATATTAACATTATTATTTTCATAATACTGCAAAATCTAAAATCAATGTATATATTAACATTTTACAATATTTTTCTAAAACAAATAGTAGGACATTTATTATCAATGATCTTACAAGTAAAAGGTATTGGTCAGCTTTACTTAAAGTAGCATTATATGCTGCCAAATAAACGGGTACGTGCGCCAATGCTATAACAGTTTTGTTTTTCTGCATGAGAATCCACAGTAATTCTACTAAATCTCCTAAAAATATAATAGATTAATATAGAACTAAATTAAATTTTTTAATTTAATTTGCAGTACAATCATACTTTTTGCATTTGATGATTCTAACATAATATTCAGGAATTCCGAATGAGAAACTGTCATTTCGAATAAAGTTTTGGCATTTTCGTTATCACTATCTGCTTTATACGCAATATTACATAAAGCGCTTAAAGTTTTTAATATTGGCAGTGACCGTTTGTTGTTCTTTAATTCCTTAAGACCTAATTTTAAAGAAAACCGTGAGAATTGTAGCCATGAATGATTACTGCTTATTGTTTCAAATACAAAGTTTTCCTTCATGTCTTGCAAATGTTTAACTGTATCGTTCAACTTTTCGCAAAGAATAACTAGTTTTGCCATATTCTTCGATTCTTTCTTCAATGTCAAAGTGGTTATATGAAGCAGAACTTGTAGTAATTGCATGATAAATTTTTCATTGCCTGCATCCAAAGTTGCGCATTTTTTATACACGCTTTCGAGAATTTGTATATACTGAATTGATACCATGTCTAATTTGTCTCCTGTGTGCAAAATAGTATTGCATATTTCGCTACAATTCTTAAGATCAAATGCATTTTTAATGAAGTACAAAACTGCATTAACATTTTCTTCTATCCAAATTTGTAAATCTCTGGGATTACATAAATAGGATAGAATTTCAGCTTCATAATATATCTTCAATTTTTGTATAAATTCTTGACTCCATTTGAAATTTAAATTATTTGCTATTATTGGAAACACAATGCCACTCTCTTTTATTTTGTCAGACTTCAGCATGTATTCTGTGAAGATTGGTATAAATTTTATGTTTTTACTAATTAGAAATGAAAGTAGTTTTACAGTTGTATGTTCAATTTTTGTTGACAACAACGACGAAAACATATCTGCAAATAAAAATTAAATGAATACAATGTAAAATGATACATATTTTTATAATAATTATTTTACCTGTATCGATGCCAGCAATATTAAATGGAAATTTTGAAATGTATTCGTGCAAAGCAGATTCCCACATTTCAATATTAGTAATTTCTTTGGATTTCAAAATAAGAAGATGCGAACATAAACATTTCACAAACTCTACATCAAATTCAAGCAATGAATTATGCTGGGATTTATTTTTATTGATGCTAATAAGTTCCAAAAGTTTTGGAGTTATGTATCCATATAGTGACAAATTTATGCCATCTTTTGAAATAAACATAGAATTTTCTAATTGCATAAGTTTTTTCAGTAAATGCATAACATCTTGTATCGTTAATTGTAATAAACCCAGCAGTGTGACAATTGTTTCAACATCCATTGTATTGTCATTGATTCTATGATTATCTATCATTTTGTGTAACTGCATAAGTAGTTTATTTCTGAAGTGAGAAACTAGGGTTCTTATATTACACTTTCTATACAAATGGACCATTTCTTTACAAATATCAAGTACTGTTAGAGTTATCATATTCAGTGTGAGGTCTTTGCTCTTCTGATGAAGTGGTGAAAAATAATGCAAAATTACTGGATGAGCGAAAACAGATTTCGCACATTCTTCTACTAGTGTAGAATCATCTGGATTTTCTTTCGCAAGATACAATAAAGATATTAAAAGAATTTTATATTTGCTAATTTGAGTGGTTGATAAAAGACCTCGTTCAGCAAATTGTGTTAAATAAAACACGGTCATTTTGAATAGGTACATGATTTCATATGCTGATAAAGAATGATAAATTGTAATAATTTCATTATTATATGTGAAAGTAACTGTATTGTTGCCGCCAAATACTTCGCTTATCTGTATGCTGGTATTATCTAATAGGAATCGATTCAATTTACATATTAAATCCATATACGAAGTTACTTCTTCAACATATATAGGATCATTGTCCCTTGACCAGCTTTGCAAATACTTCTGTACTGGTAAATCTTGTATATCTTTTGTAAAATGTATTATACACTGTGGTATAGTTTGATAGTGTAATGTATGGACTAATACATAAGAGGCATAAGATAATATCGTAGGATCTAAATTTTTCGTCATTTTATGTAACATGCAACATAACAAAGGTGATATCGATGTAAAACGTTGCATATGTAAAACATCATTTTCTAAATTATCACGAATAATATTCTTATCCATCAATTCTGGAAAATAGACCAATTATAATGTATTCAAATTAAGTATAAACTCTAAATTAGATCCTATGTATAAACAAGTCTTACCGCTAAATACATCTTCTATTCGACCAGCATAAATGACTCCTTCGCTAACAATTTCGTCCGTTTTTATTATTTCATCCACATATCTATCCATATTTTTAGCAACCTTTTTTGAAAGACGAACAAACCAATCAACTATTTCTTGCTTTCCATTTAAATTTATGAAACCATTAATCCAAATATCTAACTGGTCACTACATCCTTCGAACATTCCAGTAATGTTCAGTAACATCTTTATTGTTGATTTTATACTTGAAACATTGAAGGAGTCTTCATTATTCAAAAGAGATAGTAAAAATGATAATGCATCGCTAAATACTTTCTAAAAGAATAAAAGATTTTATATAAAACGACAAAGGGATATAAATAAAATAAAGATAAATCAAAAACTGTAAGGATTTACTCACTTTCTGCGGTGAAAATTCAGCAGGATTCAAAATTACTAAAAATTGTATGGTTTTTACTCGTATAGCATTAAGTTCAATTACATCAATATCCTGTAACGTATGCAATGGATTTAAAAATGTAGTAGCTGGTACATGTAACAAAGTATGCAATAATTTAGGACATATTTCATGGTATATGTGTAATAAGTTTAAAATGGCTGCTAAGTGTTCTTCTTTCTTTAGTTCTGGAATGTATTCTTTACTAATACTGTCATGTTCAACTTCTTTTGGTGTGAACACGTCATTCCACACATCTAAGATCATATTTAAATTGGGTATATTCTGAAATGTAAAAAGTTTGTTTTATTGTAATAAAATAATCATTTTCATGTATTGTATTATGTACATATATTTAAATAATGAAAACAAACCTTTAGAATATATTCTAATATACAGTTTTTAAAAGTATCAAAATCAGTGTGTCCTTTGTAATTCATTTTTGCAACTAATAAAAATTTTTGTATCTGATTAAACATTGTTATAAGTGTAATTACTGCCTCATGTCTTACTAACATATTAGAGTAAGTTAAAGATGGCAGAATTGCATGTTTTATTACTATTCCTGATACAGTTAGTGACATTACTGCAGAAGCTAACTGAGATACATTTAATTCCAGTGAACACGTTTTAAAGCAACCCTCTGCATCTAATGATATTATTATCTGTAATGAAAATGTGAAATGAATATCTTAAAATATCCATTACATTACAAGTTTCAATAACATTTAAAGTTTTCATATTCACTATAATTACCTCCCTCACAAATTTCATTGCTGTAATCCATTTAATTGATACTTTTGGTTCAATATGTTGTTCCAGCAGTGTCAATTGCGACTTAATTAAATCTGGACATGCAGTTAGTATTCTGATCACTAAATCGAATGGTTTGTCATGTTCCCAAGGACGATCTAAACTTTGAAGTATTGTGTTTGCTAGTTGATTGTGTTTAATGTGCGATGTACCGAGTGAATGATCATGAAATACAATTCCATACCGATGGGACGTTAATAATACAATCAAGAAATCATGTACAATTTCATTTACAGCCTGAAAGTAAAAAGTTCTATATTGATGGAATGCATATCAAATTAACACACAAGTATTAAAGAAAGTAAATGCCTTTTTTTCTTCAAGATATTGTGGAACTTCGGTAGAAGAGATATGCGTTTTATTTCCTGGCCAATTATTTGGACCCTTCCAATTATAGAGATATACCAGATTTTGAATGACTGATGTTGAGAATATATGTAATTTCATGGTTTTACTGATCTTGGAATTTTGAAGAATATAAATCTTCAGTGTAGTTACTACTAAAGCAACGATGTCCTTAGAATCATATATCAAATCAGGAAATATACTAGAAAGTAGATCATGTTTATTCAATAGAGCTCTAATGGTCGATACATTTCCTTCTATCAAGAAAGCAAGAATGAAGTGGATAAAACAATTTCTTATGTTCTGATTATCTGTAGGCTTTGTCTGCCTTATAAGAGATTTAACAACTTCTGGTTGTAAACTAAGATGAGTAAGTAATTCACGTGGAAGACTACGACCTAATGAAACGACTGCAGCTAACAATTGCAGGATAATTTTTCGTTGCTTAGCATTGCTCTGAAAAGAAAGCATAGAATGTACTAATGGTAGGTGCGAGTTAATTAAGTGTCTACATGCTCCCTCTGCACTGGACTGATATTGTGGATACTCCGCCATGATTCTACAAACACATATACAAATTAATATAG
Source organism: Halictus rubicundus (assembly GCF_050948215.1). Taxonomy (NCBI): domain Eukaryota; kingdom Metazoa; phylum Arthropoda; class Insecta; order Hymenoptera; family Halictidae; genus Halictus; species Halictus rubicundus. The sequence goes on from NC_135152.1 coordinate 1,867,613, forward strand.
ATATATATTGCCATATAGATAAACATACAATGTTTAAATATACGTACTTTATCAATAGTATTCTTACTGCAGAAAAAACGGTGGTAGCAGAACCAATACCTTTCTTATCTGTGCTATCTAACAACCTTAACAATTCGAGAATATTGCCACCTGCATTTAAATATTCTGCAGCCATATCTCTTTCTTTGTTGTCATTGCAAGACTTCACAAACTGTTGTAGGTACTCTAAACTATTGATTGAATTAAAAGCAGCCTTCATGGATTTCCCATCTAATTGATTATTAATGTTTTTATCATCTTCTTCATCATTGTCCATACATTCAGTACCTAGAATATATTTTCATATTACCTTTATACTGATCATTTTGTACATTATACAGGATGATCCAAAGTTTCAAAGTTTAAGAATGGATAATATTTGTCAAATGAAGGAAAGACTCCTTAATAACTATATGTTGGAAAAACAATATTTTCAATTTTATAAACAACGTTCAAACACAATTGTTTACAACTTTACAAATATCTCTTAACTTATTAACTTCAACTTTTAACTTATGTTCAAAGAATTTTTCTGCTGTTTGGCCAATATATATATATATACATACTATCTACCCTTAGAATTCTGAACCCTTTTTTGATCATCCTATGTCATAAAATAAGTATAATACTTTGTATCGATTTTGAATCCTTAATTTTAGCATTTTGTTCAGATGTTTTAGACATTCCAAGTGAGTCTGATTCACATTTCTCTTTACGTTTTTTAACAACTCCATTTCCTTTACTGGGTGAATTTCTTTTTAATATGCTTGTATCACTACTTTCATTCATTTCTTTTACATTACCATCCGTACTGCTGGCTCCTACGTAATAAATGTCTTTTTTATTACTTATCACATAGTATAAAGAACTGACAATACTTTGATATATTTTTATGTTTTATTCTGTTGGAATTTCCAAAACTACATACACATAGAATTTAACCTATGACAGAATTACTAAATTTCTCAATGAAGTATGAATATAAATATGAAAATATCAATTAAAATTACCTTCATCTTCTAATGTAATTTTTCTTTTCCTTCTTTTCTTGACATTAATTTCATTAATGTTTAATTCGTTGTTTTCTGGTTTGAGTTTCATGCTTGCCAAAAAGTTTATTGTGTATATAATACTACATATACTTTATAAAAATTAGAGGCTATAGTATACACACTTTTAATACGTTTATCATGTCTTCAGGCATAAAAGATTTAATTTTTAATTTTGATTACCCCTTCAAAACGGAAAACAAATATTAAGATGTAAGTAACCTATATTATTAAAAAACCACGTGCGTTTCTTCGACTATGGGTATGTACATAAATACGTTATAGCCAATAGCCAATCACAGACATACCTTCACTCACAAACAATTCAACGCTCACTACATATATACATATACATATGTAAATCAATGTATAAATTGTTATATTAGCACTTACAAAAATTACTATACATGAAATAATAATACTAACAAAAATTAAATTAGTGGAAAAAAAATGTATAACATAAGTTATAAATTATTATTACAAGTTAAAAATATTTGAATTCATGTATTTGTTTCGTACTAAATAAGGTATAATTTATTGAAATCGAATAATCTAATATCTTTTTTAATGAAAATATCATATTTACATGTTTAAAATGTTTCTTACAATATACTATACAATAACACTTATTACATGAGCAACATACAAATTTTATCGAATTACAAAGAATATATTATACAATTTTTTAAATAAAAGGTGAATATAAATATATGCTAAAATTTCTTGTATTAATTGTATATAATTACATTACAGTCTTGTAGTACTCTTATAGCACTCGCATAGAAAAGAAGTTGATCTTTATATGCTTTAAAAGAAGTTTGATCTTCAAACTTTTTTACAATCAAATAACGTTAGTTTCATGAATTATAAAAAGATATTCTGGAATGGTTTTTTTTTATAACATATCAGAGCTGATAACTTGAAAACTTCTTTTAATAGAAACACGCGGAAACAATTGACGCCATTCTTGTACTATAAAATCATTAATACCATCGCAAAAACTGAGATCAATCATTTCCAATTTCGGACAAAATAAAAGAAACTCGTAACATCTATCAGGCGTGAGAGAACGTGCTCCCAACAAGTCCAATTGTTGTAATCGTTGACATAGTAAAAGGGGTTCTAAGTCACGATCCGTTAATCCTCTAAGAGCTGCTAAGAATACTTTTTCCAAGTATTGACATGAAGATAAGAGCGCTCGTAAAGAGTCACCAGGTGCACCCATGCCACCACTAAAAAGTTAAGTAATCATTAATGTATCTTAAATTGTTAAGTATTCTTTGTATTAGATAACATACCACCATCCAAAATCAATTTCACGAAGATTACTGCAATGAGATAAAGCTCTGACTCCATGTGGTGTTAAAGTTTGTGCCTTCCAAAAATCTACACTTTCCAAATATGGACATGAATTGCCTAATTGTACTGCAACTTCGTCAATATTTAAACGATCGTGCATTCCAGCTAAATTCAAATGTCGCATTTGAATATTGTTTTTCAGTATAGAACATAATGTAGAAGTTCCGATATTCGTTCTGTAAAGTTCTAAACGTTCAAGTAATTCCAAGTTTTCAAGCTTCGAAAATCCTTCGTTCTTTACTTCCATACAGTTGCGTAAACATAATTCTAAAATTTATTGTACAATAAACAATCTTCCCATTGTATAAGATAAATTAAATGAAATTTCTATATATTAGACTACTCCAAAAGTTCTTGTCATACTGTGCACACTTATTAGTGTTTTATTATTTTCTAAGCTTTTATATATTTTACCATGCCATTGATACGTTTAAAAATTATTTTGAGTTTGTATTGTGCACATTGATTAAAAATGAAACGAATTTTTGAGACATTCTAATACCACGACAATCTCTTTTACTTACCTTTTAAATTTTTACAAACTTTTGAAATTTCGAGAATGACCGCATCATTAACGAACTGACAACAATTTAATCTTAAATGTGTCAGAAGAGTTCCAGATGTATGAATAAAAGTGACGAAATCTTGATATTTAATCATATCATAATTTCCACACCATGATAAATCTAATTGTTGTAAGTATTTACATCTAGACGCTAAACCATTCAATGCTAATGTATCCAAACAATACCAGTAAGGTTTTAAATTGAGACTTGTATACAACAAAGCGTCTCTTGCAATATTGTTAAAATGTTTGTTTACTCGGCATAAGGAACATAGCGATCTCAGATCTAAATTTTTTAAAATTTTCAGTACTGTTTCGTCCTGGTAAAAATTCATTAGAAGCAAGATATAAATATCAATTTTTAAATAAAATTTATACAATACAAAAAATGATGCTACTTACTGGAAGTGCTGAAAAACTACCACAAGGTTCATATTCCGAGTCACTTAATTGTACTGGAAAGCTGTCATTAGAAGAGTTATCTTGTCCAAATAAGGTATTGGACTTTGAATATTGAATATCTCTGATCAATTTGGGAAAATCTTCTTGTAAAAATTGTTGCAAACTGTTGAATGCTTCTTCTAAGGGAGGAACAGATTGAAAATGTTGGCCTACTTTGGATACCAATTTACCCTTGGATATATTATCTACAATGATGCTGTAAGAATACGTAAATATATTAATTAATTTGGCATATCATGTAAATAGTAATGTGTAATATAATATTCGCATACCTTTTAAAAAGTTTACAATGTTTGGAAATAGTTTTTTTCAGAATTGCTAAATCTTGATTTGCCTTTAAATAATCTGGTGTTAGATTATATGTATCCTCGCTATTTTGTTCAAGATAACCCAACTCTTCTAAGAAGTCATTTAAATTTTGATTATGCGGGTTATTAGGAACAATCAATTCAGATGTTCCAATAAGTAATACAGCATCTAATTCTGTATAATAGTCTAATAAATTGTGATTAAATTCCAGTCTTATCATTTTTGTTTTAAAGTTACATAGCTGTAAACGAGGAGAAAATATGCGAGGTTTGTGAGGAACAATTTGAGGAACACCACTCCATAACTGACTCCATTTTCCTTCAGAATTTTGTGCCCACACTCCAACTACACTTCCAGGATTATAAGTTTCATATATTGAAACTCTAATCGGGTATACCTCTTGATAAAATTCTAGAACTTGTCAAAGATAGAAAAAAAATCATTTTAATGTATACTTTGTAAACTATAAATATTGACAATATTAGTATAGTCTGGCTGACGTTTGAATATAATCAAAAAATAAAAAAATTTATAATACCTATGTAATCTTGGCTGACAACATCTTCATTATTTTGTGGCATATAATCTATTAGTCTCGAAGGTGCTTTATTCCACCATGGTCCATATGTTCTCTACAATAAGAATTTTTGTAATACATTGTTAAGATACTGTTGTTGACGACATATAATACCGAAATTTATAAGTGACAAGTGTTCATATATAGTCATATAATAGTTTAATCATCTTTTATGGAACATTAATCTTGACAAGAAAGTATTTGTTATAAAGTTTAACGTTCGTACAACTTGAAACATAATATTAAGTCATACATGTATCCATTACAATTAAGATAAACCATAATATTATTTTGATTTATAATGCTTTTATTAAAATAAAATTTACTTATTAATTATACAAATATAATGCTTTGATTATTCATAAAGTTAATAGTAAAATTTATTTTTAAATTACATATAAATTTGTAACTATACATAGCTGAATAGTATGTTAAAATATAATAAATATAACATACCATAACAAAAGCTTGTGGAAAGTCTCCATAGTCTGGAAATTTACTAGGATTTCCAGCAATATTATAAGCCGTGTAAGAAATACTGATATTACTTCCATACTGAGAACTAAAATCACACACATCTTTCACAAACTGTTCAACAAATACAACAGTTTCTTCTTCTCCTTCAATATTTTCTCCACTTATCGGTATTATTTCAGCTTTTGTCTCGACATGAGATATCATGTCATTTATAATTAATCGGTAGATTTTAATTTCAAAGTTCAATTAATGTAGGTTAATTATTTTTACTTTCGTTTCTTTTCCAACGATATGTACGGTGCACATAAAAAACACTTGTGAATTAAATATTTTTAATAATTAATTGTTTGAAAATACATAAAAATAACTTTATATCTTTTACTTCCACTCCAGAACAAAAAATATTTGGTATATGACATACCTTCGATCACAATTTTTTGAAGGTACTAATCACTCGTACATTGGCATTTCTTATATTACAATAATAAAAGATAAACACCCAAATTTGGTACATTATGGTTTCAAAACGTTGTATTTCTTTTTTTTATAAAATTTGATTTGTTTCATTCCGTAATCTGTAATATACAGATAAAAATATGAAACAATATTTTAACTACAATATATGTATGCAAATCATAACAACAATGGCAACACATTTAGTCATGTGATGATTTCTTATTGGTCTGTTTGCCGCTAGGGAAAATCATACCCGTTTGCAATAAACCTGAGTACAAATTTTTGAATTTCATTAATATTTTTTATACAAGCCAATATGCTAAAAACCAGCACAAGGTCGTGTAACAATTATACTGTAACTCGATTAAGTTTTCTCATTAAAAATCAACACCGCAGAGGATTCTTATTATATATATATATACATATAGAGAGAGAGATGAAACTCTTGTCTACTCTGGTCAGAGCCACAGAGTATTCTCACAGATGCGAAACTCTTGTCCGATCCTTTAATGTTCGTGATCCCGAAATTTTGGACTTATAGCACAGACGAGTTATAAGGATAGTCCTAACATCTTATGGGACTTCGTGTCGCATGTTCTGAAATATCGACTGTTCCAAAAATCAGAGGTTTTGGTATGCCCTCTAAGATTTAGAGTGGTGAGTTTAGAAATTATATTGAATTACAGGTATCGAAGGCGTAGTTGCCAAACCACATCGGAGAATATTCGTCGCATAGTTGCCAAACCACATCGGAGAATATTCGTCGCATAGTTGCCAATTTACTGTTACTGTCGTGTAATGCACAGCGCGTATTTCGGCTATTTTCCAAGTTACAGTCGCAATTCTGGAAAAGTAAACGAAACGAGCTATTACATGATTAATTCAACCTGAATATTTCATCTCTGTTTAAATACAATGCTTTCTGTTTCCATACTCATTTTAAAGCTAAATAAATGCCTTTTCAATTTATATAAATAAACTTTTATTTATTCATAGTAAACATAATAATTGTTGTTCAAAATTGAAATACCTATTTAGCGCTATATTTATCTTGAAATTGATTTATATGAACTGTTGTTGGCTCCTTTGAACGTTCTGCTATCAAATACAATTTTCAAAAGGACGGAAAAATATTAGGACGACGGAAGGTAGTCTTTACAATTTTACATGAAAATTTGGGCATGCGCAAGTTGCTTTCGTAGTGGGTGCCGCGTTTGCTCACACCGGACCAGAAACAACAACGCGTCGACGATTCAGAGCGCTGTTTGGAGCTGTTCAAGCGAAATAAAAAGGATTTCTTGCGTCGGTATGTGACAATGGATGAAACATGGATCCACCACTACACGCCTGAATCAAAAAGATCGTCAGCTGAGTGGACAGCAGCCGGTGAAAGTCGTCCAAAGCGACCAAAGACTCAAAAGTCGGCTGGCAAGATTATGGCATCCGTAACAGGAGCGTTGGAATGAATGTATCACTCTTAAAGGAGAGTATGTTGATGAATAAAGTGGAATTTCTAAAAAAAAATTTGTTTTTCTTAGTTAGACCGGAGACTTATTGAGTGATGTGTGTTAGTACCATTTTATGTATTTAAAATATTGTTTAGAAAGTAATATGCAATACATGTAGGATTCAGAAAGTAGAGACAGTCTCAAGAAGAGAAATGGTATATTGATACATATTATATGTGTACATCGACCTGTTCGTTTTCACTTCCAAAGATTATAATTACACTAATTTTCCGCTAATGTGATTGTCATGGGAAGTAACTTCCATCGTTCATTACACGCGTAAATATCATCGGAATTATATCATATTTGGTTTCATTTTAACCAGAAAAATGCCACAAATATATTGGTGAAAGTCTCATAAAAGAATAACGAAAAATAAAGATGTTTTTTAATTGAATTAGTAGTGGTCTTCTGATCTCACACCGATATAGCCGACAATGTGTGGCCGACTCCTCGGCGACGACGGATCTCGAGTTTCGCTGTCCGCTTCTCCGTGCAACCTTATATCGGAGACGGATATTCTCTCCGTTTGAATGCCAGTCATTTTGGTATGCCATACGTTTCTTATGGCTTTCACGCGGGATGACTCTTAGGTTTCCAGCGTGCCCTGTGTATTTCAAATGGTACGCTCGGCGAGAACCACCGATTCGTATGAGTGTCAGTGAAAAGAACGGCGGTAGTGATTTACAACGATAATTTACTGTATCCGTATTTCTACCGATATCTGCATTCCTATGTAATAAATGATTTTTTGCTTTTCGATCAATGATATTATTTCTTAACTTAGTCAATGATATTACTTCTTAGAAGATCAATGATATTACTTCTTAACTTACACCGGATTATATTCCTCTTTGTACTAAACAATTTTTGGATATTATTCCGAAAGGCACCGGTGGCCGATCGAGATGAAACTTGGAGGGTATGTAAAACTCAACATTCTGAACAACTTTTTCCTATATATGTAACCGCGGCTCAGACATAGTTTCGGAGATATTCCTATACGTGCACGTCCGAGACATGCGTATCGCATTTCTAGCGGAAGAAACATAAACAGATCATTGCTTATCGGATACTTCCGAAAAGCACCGGGGAAACACAATACGCACACCTCGGACGTGCACGTATAGGCAAAATTCGATGCAGTAGTAGCTGCAGTTTTCCGCGAATATCTCCGAAACTATGGCTGAGCCGCGGTTACGTGTATAGGAAAAAGTTATTCAGAATTTTGAGTTTTACAGACTCACCAAGTTTCATCTCGATCGGCCACAGGTGCCTTTTGGAAGGACAGCCCACCTGTTATCTAAACATTCTTTTAAAGTCCTTTTTTTACAGTCCTTCACGAGATATTTCAATTTTTCAAGATAAACGAAACGCCCTGTATTTTGAATTTCAAGTAATTGTAGATACTTGTATGATTCTGTTATATATACTACTTTGACAAAATTAGAAAATAAAAATTATGTGGCGTGTGTAATGTCGTACAAAGCAGTTTCAGATGAATGATAATGTGTTCAGGGACTGTTACAGAAATATGTAAGGTCACCCTGTCGATGAAGTATCGAATGCGGTTTATGACACGAGCGACTGGAATCCACCTCTTTTGAGGAGTTTGGTGCACACTGCATGGTTAGCCTTCCTTTAATTAGTTTTGGAGGCAGGTCTCTGGAAGTTGTGGATGCATTCGCTTGTACGGTCTAGCTTGCGACTCAATAGCGATTGTTAACGTACCATAAAACTCCAGATGTGACACAGAACACAGGTAGGTGTGCTGGGCGCTACGTCACCAACGCACTAAAGGACTGAAATGAAGGAAACACTTTTGTTTTTTCAATGATCGTCGCAAAAAATTGTTCTTCCTTGAATATGGATGGTACCATGGTATTGAGTTGTAAAAGAGTGTTAAACAGAGCTGCAATGCAGCCCATAAGAAATGAGTAAAACGGTGAAATAAAGAGTAAACTAGAATTTTTTCGTGTAAAATTATTTAAAAATTGTTCTAATGTGTTTTCAAAGTCATCTAGTAAAAATCTTATGGTGCTGAGGTGGAAAAAATATTTATTCATGAAAGAAAATTTTTTTCCATTAATAATAACAGTAGCTAAATATATGAAAAAATTTAAGATAGTGTTGATGACAATAGCTGATTATTAAATTAATATTCAGGTTGGTCGCTTTTAAACTTCGATATGAGATCTGTATTTGTTCGAATTTTTCTGAGTGCTCGGGCTCAACCGTCGGCCGAGCCCGACAACAACACGGGAGCATCGACCGCGCGACCGAAAGGACCGCCACGGTCCCCAAACAAGCGAGCGCGCCCGCCAACGGTCGCCCGCACCGGGCGAAATTGAACCGAGGTCGCGCCGCGAAAAGACGGTTGCTGCCGAACCGTTCGGCAACGCTACCCCGCGACACCCTTCCCCCGTCGGGAAGGCCCGGGCGATATACACCCCGCGCACCGATGCGCACATCGAGTCGAACTGTAACTCTCTCTTGATTACGAAGCGCGCCTAGCAGCAATCACGATTCTCACCACGACTTGTAAATCGGTCAGCTAGGTTACCCCGCGTGGCGCCTCACGCCACGACCGACCGCGCACCCAGTGTGCCTGTACACTCGCGCCTCCGCGAAACTGAAAATACGTGTACATTGTTGTGAATACATTGATCGTTGTGTGTCGTAAAATCGCCGTCTTTCTTTCGTGCACGTCCCACCGTTACACCGGCAATTCCCGTCCCGAACGACGGAACATTTGGTCCTTCAAGCCGGATACGGTGACGTGACAAGGAAAAGGAAACCCTGTTTCCCCGCGTCGATCACCAGGAGATCGACGACTGCAGCTTCGTGGGTTACCAGCTCTCCCTCAGGTCTTCATCCGAGCCAGCCGCCGACGGCTAACAATACCTGCTGCCCAGTGCCGTACCAGCCGCCCACGCCGAGATGGAGGAGCTGCTAAAGGAGCAGGAGCTCGTTGTCCGGGGCATCACGAGGATCTTACCGAATTACAAGAAGTTAGGAAAGGACAACTTCTCGAAGGCAACAGCGGAGGAGCGTCTGCGTCGCCTGCGTGCTGAGTGGGAGCGCTGCCAACAGGTCCACCTTCGCCTGGAGCTCAAGGCCACAGCACTGGACCGGGAGATCAGGCCGTACTTCCGGGAGGGACATTTCGACCAGGCAGAGGAGGCGTTCGAAAAGGCGAGCGACTTTTTCTGTGAGTTCGATGAGTCTGTAAAGGTCCCGTCGGGGACCTCGTCACCCGCGCCCCCCGCCTGCGAAACCACCGCGAGCTCCTCGTGGCCGACCTTTAGCGACCTCTTCGCGTCCCTGGTCGTCAAGAACCCCGCCCTTGACGACGTGCAGCGGCTTTACCACCTTAAGGCCGCGTTGGAAGGTAAGGCCGCGTCCGTGATCGCGCACGTAAAGGTGACCGCCGCGAACTTTGCCCCGCGTGGAGAGCGGTCCAATCGCGGTTCGGAAACAAGCGCATGGTTGTCGGGTCGCTCGTGGGGGAGCTCCTGCATTACGCGCAGGATTACCCGCTGGTCGACGAAAGCGGAGAAGGTCTCGCCCGGTTGCGGGACCGCAACGCGGAAGCCCTGGCCCAGCTAGGCAATCTGGGTTGCCCCATCGAGCACTGGGACGATCTCCTCGTGCAGCTCGTGGTCCGCAATTTACACGCGTTCGCGAGCGAAGCCCCCCCCCCCCCGTCCGGTCCCACGTGGTCGCGGCTGCGAGGTCAGCGGAGGCCCGGTGCCCTAAGTGCAGCAGGAACCACTTGCTGTTCCGCTGCCCGGTCTTCCAGGGTATGTCCTCCGCGCAGAAACGGGATTTCGTGCGAAACCGCGGGTGTTGCTACAATTGCCTCCGCTCCGACCACCCCGCGAGTAGCTGCCCCTCCGCGTCCCGTTGCGCGCACAATGTCTACCCCTCGTCTACTCCCGCGATGCACGAGCCGGCGACGACGAAACCGCGCGAGGGGAGAGGGCGATCGCGAGGACGTTCCCGCTGCGCTCCACAGCTGCACGGTGTGTCCTTCGAAAGGCGCCTCCCGTGCCATACTGCTCGCTACCGCGATCGTACACGTCGAAACGAGAGATGGGAAGACGCGCGCGGTACGAGCACTCCTGGACCAAGGGTCGGAGGCAACTTTCATCTCCGAGGACCTCGTCCAGGCCTTACGTCTGCCCAAACGGCCCGCGTGGGCAGGGTGATCGCGCGCGTGAGCCTGAGAATTCGAGGTGCCGGTCGAGTCTCGCTCTCCTTTTCGTTGAGCGCGCTAGTTCTCCCACGGATCACGTACTACGCCCTCCGCCTCGAGACGGACATCGGAGCGTTTCCGCACCTACGCGGCCTGACGCTCGCCGATCCAGACCCGCGACGGTTCCTTCCCGTTGACCTCCTCATCGGCGCAGACCACTACGGTGCCCTCATTCGCCCTGACCTGCGCCGCACAGTGGTCAATTTGGGCGAAATCGGATTCAAAGTCAAAAAACTTTCGATAGGAATGAGGTAGAGCGATGAAATTTTTTTAAATGAGAGCTGAAACTTTGTAGAATAATAAAGCTGTAAAGTACCTAGGAGTACACATTGACTATCTACTAAGAGGCAACGACCACATATCTATCCAACTAACTAAGGCGACCAAAGCATTCAAAGCAAACAGTAGACTATTCTATAATAAAAACCTCCCCGGACGCACTAAAACTATCCTATACATGCTCCTAATCAGGCCCATCCTAACATATGCAGCCCCCATCTGGTGGAACACCAACCACACGACAATGGAAAGGCTGAGGATGTTTGAGCGAAAATGCTTAAGAGCATGCAATAAAATCTACAGAAACAAACACACAAACTGGCAACACTACACAAACAACACAACCCTATATAACACGGCCGACATCCCCAGAATAGACTCATTCATAATAAAATTAACCAGAGACTACCACAGCAAGTTACCCCACATAGCAACAGATCACAAAGGACCTCGCACACCCCGACATAACCACCACACAACAACAATTACACACAGGCTACCTCCCCCCTCAAGCCTTCACTTTTTGCGACACAAACGGTCTTATTCAAGACCACAACAACGTCCCAATAATTTACCACTGGTTCCGCAACAAAGCCGACAAAAGACTGGCTCTAACCTACAACGAGTACACGGAACACCCCGAAAAATTCAAATTTTCAACCTCACTACCACACCGCGACCGCAACAACTTCGACCGACTACGCTTTAAGAAATACTGGTGGCTCAATGACAGCAGTCACCACATAAGGGCTCTTCGTAGCCGCAAAAACACCGCCCACAGCACACACCAAACATCATAATCACCTTCTTACCCGTGCGGAAAAGGGAAGGGAGCACCCTGTATATAGCCCTAATATAAGTTGTACATAGCCGTTAGTTTAAGTTGTACATAGTTGTTATTATTGACATTTATTCACTGTTAACCTAGTATGTAGGATAGTTAGTAAGGATTAGCATCTAGACCGACAATGGGGTTTTCACTCTGCTACGCGAGCAGGATTTTTTTTCCCCATCACATAAAAAAAAAAAAGTAAGCACACCAAAGAGCTACCCAAGTGCAATACCATAGCATAATATAGTTCAATAACCCCTAACCTTAAGCAAACCGATTATATAGGAGAGTTGCAATCGCGTAACCAATTATATAACTAACCCGTAGAAATAATGGTTAAGTTTTCTGTATGTTTATTAGAGGTACCAATAGCATAAGATACTGTACATAGTTAAACCAATAAACATATTTTCAAAAAAAAAAAAACCGCTCTCGGGTGGGTAATCTCTGGGCTCACGTCCCCGCGAACCGATTCCCTCCGCGCCATCACGGCATCGCTGCACTGCTGCACCGACGACTGGAAGCAGCAACCGCGGGCCTTTGCGAAGTCGAGGAAGCGACCCCCCTCTCCCCCGACGAGACGAGGTACGAGGAGAAATTCCAAGCCACCGTGGCACGGCGGGCGGACGGCCGTCACACCGGCAATTCCCGTCCCGAACGACGGAACACCGAGTTTTCCATTTTTTACAACTAGAGTTTGCAACTACAAAATTGGAAATAATACGTATCATTACAATTAATATTATTCTTAATTTATATTAATTAGAGATTTTGTACACAAGATTTACATGTTAGTTACATATTTCATATAAAACAATTAAGCTGTACGTTCTAATCCTGGTTGAAAAAATAATGTGCGTTCGATTTTATGCTAAAAGACGGCCCGGTTCTGTTCCAGGAAAGACGACACGGTTCTGTTCCAGGAAAGACGACACCGTTCTGTGCCATGCTAAAGCGGCGATGTCACGAAAGTGGGAACGCCGAAACCCCGGGCGTGAGCACTGGTGAGCAGAGAGGAATGAGAGTGCTCACGCCCGGGGTTTCGGCGTTCCCACTTTCGTAACATCGCCGCTTTAGCATGGCACAGAACCGGTCAGTCTTTCCTGGAACAGAACCGGTCAGTCTTTTAGCATAAAACTGAACGTACATTATTTTTTTAACCAGGATTAGAACGTACAGCTTAATTGTTTTATATGAAATATGTAACTAACATGTAAATCTTGTGTACAAAATCTCTAATTAATATAAATTAAGAATAATATTAATTGTAATGATACGTATTTTATTTTTTTCCAATTTTGTAGTTGCAAACTCTAGTTGTAAAAAATGGAAAACCCGGAAAAATTCGAACAAATACAGATCTCATATCGAAGTTTAAAAGCGACCAACCTGAATATTAATCTAATAATGAGCTATTGTGATCAACACTATCTTAAATTTTTTCATATATTTAGCTACTGTTATTATTAATTGAAAAAAATTTTCTTTCATGAATAAATATTTTTTCCACCTCAGCACCATAAGATTTTTACTAGATGACTTTAAAAACATATTAGAACTATTTTTAAATAATTTTAGTCGAAAACATTCTAGTTTACTCTTTATTTCACCGTTCTACTAATTTTTTATGGGCTGCATTGCAGCTCTGTTTAACACTAATTTACAACTCGATACCATAGTACCATCCATATTCAAGGAAGAACAATTTTTTGCGACGATCATTGAAAAAACAAAATAGTTTCCACAATGCAGTACTTTAGTGCGTTTGTGACTTAGCGCCCAGAACACCTACCTGTGTTCTGTGTCCCATCTGGAGTTTTATGGTACGCTAACAATCGCTATTGAGTCGCAAGCCAGACCATACAAACGAATGCATCCACAACTTCCAGAGACCTGCCTCCAAAACTAATTAAAGGAAGGCTAGACATGCAGTGTGTACTAAACTCCTCAAAAGAGGCGGATTCCAGTCGCTCGTGTTATAAACCTCATTAGATACTTCATCGAAAGGGTGATCTTACATATTTCTGTAACAGTTCCAAGTGCATGCACTTTGTTCATGATACACTCTTTGTAATTATTAAATTCAATTAAATATTAAGTAAATCTTTCACGGTGCTAACGGCCCTCGCAGAGATGGGCATTATTTGGGATAAAAAATTATTTAAATGAAAATTTGAATAAAAGATACTTTATCTTTATTTGTTATTTGAAGGTTCGAATAAAAAAAAGCATCTTTATTGGACGAGTATCGGATAAATAATTTTATTCGTCGAGAATTTATCCGACGAATAAAGATAATTTTTTCTATTCGAAGCGGATTTATTCGAACTTCGAATAATTTTTTCATCTTTTATCTGTATCTTTTATTCGAAGGCTTCGAATAAATCTTCGAATAACTTTTGCCGAGCGCCGAGCTTCAAAGACCCAGCAAGGACGGACGACATACAATGTAAGCGAATGGAGAATCGCGCACGTATGAAAGTTTAAACTTTTAGATTTTTCAATATATCCTCATGAAATTGTGACGAGCGAATGGAGGTGATTTTCCTGATGAAAATGAGGTCAAATTCGAGTGTAATCGAACAAGTTTCACTGATACCTAATGTTACGATAAAAATTACAATCTCATTAAAGACAGTCCAAATGATGTCGTGTTTGCACTCATTTTGATCGGAACAAGCTCTACAACTCATTCGTCTTAACAATATTGTTCTGATTAAAAACATAAAAGCATAAAAATCTTATGGTGCTGAGGTGGAAAAAATATTTATTCATGAAAGAAAATTTTTTTTAATTAATAATAACAGTAGCTATATATATGAAAAAATTTAAGATAGTGTTGATGACAATGGTCGCTTTTAAACTTCGATATGAGATCTGTATTTGTTCGAATTTTTCCGGATTTTCCATTTTTTACAACTAAAGTTTGCAACTACAAACTTGGAAAAAAAAAATAAAATACGTATCATTACAATTAATATTATTCTTAATTTATATTAATTAGAGATTTTGTACACAAGATTTACATGTTAGTTACATATTTCATATACAACAATTAAGCTGTACGTTCTAATCCTGGTTAAAAAAATAATGTGCGTTCAGTTTTATGCTAAAAGACTGACCGGTTCTGTCCCAGGAAAGACTGACCGGTTCTGTGCCATGCTAAAAGACTGACCGGTTCTGTTCTAGGAAAGACTGACCGGTTCTGTGCCATGCTAAGGCTGAGCAGATGTCAGCACTATATCGGGAACGCCGAAAACCCGGGCGTGAGCACTCTCATTCCTCTCTGCTGGTGAGCACTCTCCTGTCCTCTCTGCCTTGTTGCGTCACCGTGTGGTGGGATGGGGACTTTTGGTGTGGGTTCGGGTGCCCGTGGAGCGCTGAAGCGCTCTGCTCGTGGAGGTTCACAAATAACTTTGTACACAGAGTTAAATAGCGAAAATAATTGTTAGAGATTTATTTAGAAAGTCTTGGAGATGTAACTCCTTCGGTTCTATAATGAGTTCTGTCGTCCTGGAGCTTCGAATCCCTTTTTTAGCTTCTTCCTTCTCGCTTCCTTAGCCAATAGGAAAATTGGGATCTTCTGGCTAGGCGTTGATTCGTCGGATCACTCGTCTTCCGGTTGCTGCTTGATGGTGATTGGCAGTGGATGGATCTTAATAGCGCACGCACGGGGGTGGGGTACGCATGAGGGTGAAGCCCCGCCAAAACAAGGGACGTGGGGCCATGTGGGACCGAACGAGCGAGAGGTCCGAGGGAGTTCCAAGAGGTCCTTGACTCGGAATTTATGACCTCTTGTCCTTAACTGATTCCGGACTTCGACTATCCCTAATTTATGTAGAATTGGAGAAGCTACTCTAAGAGGCTGCGTGACTTTCTCTAAATTCCTCAATTAGTCTCGCCGACTCGAATTTCGTCAAGGATCTCTATGGAACTCTCCCGGTCTTTCTTTACCTACTCTAAACTATCGCGCCCAAATAAAATACGTATGTATGAAATACGCGATTACATCTTATATTTAAATTCCCCTCTCCGCGCCATTAATCGATGCATATATATATATATATCTAGCTATGGTCGCGTGGTCAACTGGCCACGCTACAGCCTATACCCCTGTGCTTTCACCAGCCGTCACAGAACACAACTTATTTTACGCATGCGCACGGAAAATTGGTTTCGAAAAATGAAGTTTCGTATCTGGTAAAGTAATCTGTGACACAAAACATGTGCAATTCGTATGTTTAGAATGGCGCCAACGTACGATGATTCTGACAGGTTTTGTACACGTGACAGTTTCTTATTATCAAAGTTAAACAGCAAAATTTCGATTTTGTTGAATTAACTAAATGTTAAAGTAGTAACGAGGTTGCACGATTAAGAGTGTTTAATAGTATATAACGATTATGGAAGAAAAAAGCCTAGTTGAAGAGGATAATGAAGATGGTGAAAAACTTATTACTATGTTATTTACAAAAATTGTACATTTCGAGAAAGGGGAATTGGAACTTAATATATTTGTATTTTCAGAGTCCGACAATGTTGTTGACCTTAAAAATAGAATACCATTATTAAAAGAGTTATTTCATATACATGGAAAAGTTGGAGAAGGGACATTCAGTTCTGTGTTTCTAGCTACGCTGAAATCTTCTAATGGATCTAAAAAGTTTGCATTGAAACATTTAGTTCCTACTCGTCATCCTGAAAAGATTGAACGTGAATTATTATGTATGCAACAAATAGGGTAATGAATACATGAAATTTTTATTATAATTCATTATAAATTAATATGAAAATATAGTTATACAAATGTGCTTGCTATCAGATAATGATGAACTAAATTGTATTTTCAGTGGTAAAGATTATGTGGTTGGATTAGATCTGTGTTTGCGAAATTTTGAGACAGTGGTTTTTGTAATGCCATATATGAGACATGACAAATTTTCGGTATATTAGTATCTATATTTCAATAAAGTGTATATTATTCTATATGTAAGAGTTATAATTCAATAATACTTTAACGATAACTGTTAATAGGACTATGTACAAAATATGACTGTCCAAGAAACAAAGGATTATATGATAGCATTATTGACTGCATTGCGAAGAGTCCATCAATTTAATATTATACATCGGGATGTGAAACCTAACAACTTTTTATATGATAGATGCAATAAAAGGTGACTATTCATAACTTCTTTCTGCATAAGATATATATTAAGTAAAATTAATATTTTAACTCCTTATTTCCTATAGATACTTGCTAGTTGATTTTGGATTAGCACAAGAATATGTTGCTGAAGATAAATCGTCTAATGTTGCATTAACTAGTTCTAGTGTACAATCCATCAAACGAAAAAGATCGGATGAAGTAAAGTATTGATTATTAAAAATTGTAAGATAATATTAATATTTATATAATACATCACATTTTATATGTTTCAGAATTGCTTAAATCAATCTTTAATTTCAAAAAAGAAAGAAACAGCAGAGAAATGTCATTGTTTTGGGAAACCTAAAGTTTGTTCGATATGTACGTTGAGACCAGAACAAGCAGCTCCAAGAGCTGGTACTCCTGGATTTCGTGCACCCGAGGTTTTATTGAAATATCCTTCACAAACCCAAGCAATCGACATTTGGGCAAGTGGAGTAATGATGCTATGTATTCTTAGCAGTACGCAACCATTTTTTCATTCTCCAGACGATTGTACAGCTTTAGCAGAAATAACAACTATATTTGGATCAAATAAAATGCAACAATGTGCACATAAACTAGGTATTGTTATAACAAATGTTAAATTTCATTTATTACAAAATATTTTGTTTCACTTCTGATTTTATTTTATTTATTTTTCACGTTTTATGTATTTCTTTGCTGATCTAGGGAAAAAGATTATCTTTTGCGAAGATATACCAGGCACTGATATTGTATCTTTATGTCAGAAGTTAAAAAAGAGAAATAAAGGTTCATTGAATAATAGTAGTGATTGTAGTAGCATGTATAAGAAGGTATTTTAATTTATTATTTATTGATAAGTATAATTGAGAACTAAGCATAGGAAATAATGAAAAAAAATGTATAACATTATATTATTTTGTACATTTCAATATTTTTTAAGGCATCATTGGATATCCAATTCCCAAAAGAAGCTTATCATCTTTTATTAAGATTGTTGGACTTAGATTACAAAACACGACTTACTGCGGATCAAGCATTGCAACATCCATTCTTAAAGTTATAGCCTTTGTTGCATTACAATAATAACTTATGTTGTTAATTACTTTTTTGGTGGATTGGTATGGAAAAAATATACATTAAAATACAAACAAGTATAATTACTATTTGATTTTATTACAATTAAAAATATTGTTTAACTTGTACATACTTATATGTATGTATATAAACGTATTCATCTAATAGATGAATATTTGTATAAAATAAATAATATAGAATTTTAAAAAATAAATAGTTTCGTTTTATTAAGTAACAGTCGTATACAATATTTGATTGTTAATAAATGCAATATATGCTAGCGACTTGAACAAATCTGAAAAAAGAGTGGGCTCTTTAACGCTAAGTGATCACATTTTATACACACTTTCAAAGTTATAAAACTCGAAAGTTCTGAACCAATTGTTCTATAAAAAATTATGACAATATTGTACAGTGTAGAGCAATATTACAGTTATTGATATGAGACAAATGACGTAAAATGTGACTACTTAGCCTGAAATATCGCACCTACTACTTAAATCTACCTTCATTGCACAGTTTACTATAAAAATTCAATGACACACATCTTTTTAGGCACTTTATGGTATGACGAAATTATCATTATTGTTAAAATTATTTCATATTCAATATAAGCGTAATTAAGTGCATACTAAAAAACTTATTCAACGTTTTCTAAGTTATTTGAATCCTGAGGTGGTTGTTCTTCATTTGTACTTCTAATAAGTTTCCACTCTGCTGCTGCTTCTAATGCACTGCTAGCTATTCCTTTGATTTGTTTATTTTCTGCGGTATCGTTCTTAGTTAAAGCCATTAAAATTTCCATCACGTCAGTTTCGATTAATTTTGCTGCAACATCCTTAGTGCTTTTGATCATGTTTGAAACAATTACAACACCTCTATGTTGTAAATCAAGATTTGGATTAGCAAGTAAAAATCGTAATGATTCTAACCAATCCTTTGAATCAAATATTTTAATACAGGATTTCTTGCTAACTGATGTCAACATCGCTAACGCTCCTGCCGCTGCCAAACTTGTATCCACATCTTCATCTTCGCAAAGAATTACTAGATATTTAACTCTGTCATTTTCTTGTTCATAATATTTTATAGTATCTTCACACATCATCAAGTTATTCACAACCTGTGTGGACGCACGTTTCAGCATATCATGATCCTCAAACATATAGTTCTCTATTTTTTGAAAACCTCCTTCCTTTAATATTCGTTTTCTAATACTATCATTAATACCCGCCAAATTACATAGAGCCATTAAAGCTTCAAAGTTTTCAAGGGCGGAACATTCTTGATTTAAAAGGTTTATGAAAGGTCGAACTACTTCCATCATTCTTTGGCCAGGGAAAGCAACCTCTGGATTGATCGTAATCCCTAAACGTGCAAGGGCTTGAGATGCTTGTTTCTTTCCTTTTTCAGTTCCCTCTAAAGCCAATGGCAAAAGAGCTTTCGCTCCACCCTGTTGAACAACAATACCTCTGACTTCATGTTGACTACAAATTGCATTGAAAACACGTGCTATTAACTCCCTGCTGTTTTGACTTTCCGTTTTAGAAAGACTAACCAGCGCGCTGGTAACACCAGCTTTAGCTAGTGCAATTTCTCTTTTTCTCACAAAATCAATGTCGTCAAGTTCATGTTCCTCGGGTATATGATGTTTTGCAAATTTTGCTAATTCCACCATTTCTGGTATAATTTCTTGTTTATCATAAGCATTACACAAATTGACTAATGTCGTAACAACACCATAGATTACAGACTGATCTCCAGTTTTAGCAAGTTCTATCATTGCTTTGACCGCTTCGCCATCTTCGATAAGCTTTTCTTTAACTTGAGCGTCAAAAGTAAGGTATGACAGTCCTTCTACTGCCCATTTCCTCATATCTTTCTGTTTCTTGGGATTAATTAAGAACCTCCGACAAGCTTCTGCTAATCTCGTTGTTGCGCCATCCGCAAATGGTCTAATTGTGGCATCTGAGCCACCTGAACTGCTCAGCTTACACAAGCCTACTAATGCACGTACTTTGATAGAATCATCTTTAGATTGATATAATTTTTTCAGAATATTCACTCCTTGATTTATAATTGCAGTAGCTTTGTCTTTCTTAGATGCAGCAGCAACTATACATTCACAGGCAACTTTTTGTTGTAGTACATCGTCTGTACCAGCCATTACAAGTATCATTTCTAAGATACCTTCTCTAGCAATCACTGTGTTTCCAACATCCAATGGACCAAGCAATAATGTTGTTATAGCAACTACAACACGGACCTTTTCGAAACACAAATAAACTTATTAGAAGCATATTTTCCCCAATCAAATTTCTGAAAAATGTAAGAGAAAGTTATTCCTTACCTTGGATTCTATATCCGGATCAAGTAATTTATCTTTAATAAATTCGTCAATCGCATTTCTGAATTTTTCTTTTGCTGCATCGTAATACATGTTTTCATAAATTCTTGCTAAGCATACACTGGTCACAGTTCTAGTAGATGGTGTGATCTCCATTGAAGATTCATATTTGTATTCTTCAAGTTCACCAGCTACTTCCATTAAACGTTGTAAGCCACGAAGTTCAACTAGTCGTTCTGCCCAATTTAATGCATTATAGTGAACGTTGCGTATAATAAGTTCTATAATTGCGTCTCTAGCTAATCCAGAAATAGTTCTACTTGTTACACTGTATAATAAGCAAGACAAAATGGTATCAATTTGCTTATTATATTTGTCACATAATTCTTTCTTTGGTTTTGTATCTGGTTTATTGTCCATGCCACTGTAAGTATTGAGTATAGTCTGAAAAACATAGTTTCATATTTAGACATTATTGTTGAATTTGAGTTAATAAAGTAATGCTTTAAATTAATAAAGTAGTACTTTCTCATATTATACAATATAATAGTAGGCTTACAAACCTGCAAGCAATACTGAGCAGCATTTACTCTTTCTGTAAGTTTACTGTCAATCATTTCCAAATAGCAAGGTATACCAATATCCTTTAATATAAGTTCAGTCCGGCTAATATTATCTTTAGATAATTCAGCAATGATACGAATTGCAACTGTTATTATTTCCTCATTTTTTTCAAGTTTTAAAATTTTCATTATTTTACACACAATTCCATCCTTTAACATAATTTCTGCACCTGCCCTTTCCCTGGCAAGGACAAGCAAGTTGTTCATTGCTGTTTCTCGATTTTCATTGGTTCCTTTCATTTCAAAAGCTATATCCATCATCTGTGATACCTATAAATAATCCAGTTTATACATTATACTATAATGAGTTATAGTATAATTTCTCATACCGTATTATGTAATAAGTGTCAATATACAAACCTTGGCACTAATACGAGAATTTTGTTTGTATCTTTCTTGTACAGTCTCATGTAATCGTGCTGCAATAGGTTGAATCGCTTTATTACCTGGATCAGATGAAATAATATATCTGGCATCACGATATGCCTCTTCGTATCTTTCTAATACTTCTAATGCTTGACATCTACGAAATAATGCTTTAGGATCATTTGGGCATATTTTAAGAGATTCATCGCAATCCTTAATGGCTTTATTGTATTCTCCTTGTTTTAAATATACTGCAGCACGATTCTTATAATATATAGCCTTTTCATAGTTGTCTTCATTTGTAAGCTTTAAGGCATTCGTGTAACAACTCAATGCTTCTGACCAATTTTTTTTATTAAATTCCTCATTACCCTTTTCTTTCCATTGTTGTGCAGTTAAATTCGTTGTTTTTGTCATGTTGAACAATTTTTTAACTAAAAAATTGTTTGAACGTATATTTACTTCTCAAACGTGTTTAATAAATAAGAAACAAATATTGATGTATTATAAAACTAAATGAATGACAATTTAGAATTCAAATGAACAAAATTGAATAATACACGATAAAAACGTTAATTGAAGATAATTTAACTGTATACTTACTCAACAATAATTTGCACAGAATATGGTAACTTTTTAAAAAACTTGAGAGCTCACTTTCCACTTTGACTGTCGGCAACACTCTCGGAAGCTTGCGATGTAATACTGAGGTTGATACCGCTTTTGCATCGTGTTAAAAAGACTTTAGAAATGTCTGGATGCTGCGAGAGTATTTGGAGTTTATTTTAAACTGTGTTCGCCCCACGAACCGAACGAAAACATAATCGTTGGTTTAAAATAGGTTTCCTACACACTATAGCAATTTTGTTATTTTTGTTGCAGTACCGTTCAGGTATATACAGTATCAGCAGAGAGGAAATGAGAGTGCTCACGCTCGGGGTTTAGTGTCCCCACTTTTCCTGCATCATCTTTTTAGCCTGGAACAGAACCTGCACACCGACGAGATATATATAAAGACTGCCAGCCTTACGGGAGAATGTGTCGCTCGAAAAATACGGTGTTTTCTACCGCCCTCTAGGATAGATTTTGGCTGGAGTAAGAAACAGAAGGCCAACGACAGTATCTCGTCGGTGCAGAAGACCACCAAGGAAATTCTCGTCGGTGAGAAGGTGAATCATCACGGACCCATATCGATTATCAAATGTTACATTCTCCAACCAGAGTTGGGCAAAATATTTATCTAAATAAAAATTTCGAATAACGAATAAAAGATAAAAAAATTTTTATTTCCTTATTCGAAGGTTCGAATAGAAAAAGTATCTTTATTCGACGAGTATCGAATAAATAATTTTATTCGACGAGAATTTATCCGACGAAAAAAGATAATTTTTTTTATTCGAAGTGGATTTATTCGAACTTCGAATAATTTTTTCATCTTTTATCTGTATTTTCTATTCGAAGGCTTCTAATAAATCTTCGAATTACTTACACCGAATTACTTCGGTGACCTTACATATTTCTGTAACAGTTCCTGAACACATTATCATTCATCTGAAACTGCTTTGTACGACATTACACACGCCACATAATTTTTATTTTCTAATTTTGTCAAAGTAGTATATATAACAGAATCATACAAGTATCTACAATTACTTGAAATTCAAAATACAGGGCGTTTCGTTTATCTTGAAAAATTGAAATATCTCGTGAAGGACTGTAAAAAAAGGACTTTAAAAGAATGTTTAGATAACAGGTGGGCTGTCCTTCCAAAAGGCACCTGTGGCCGATCGAGATGAAACTTGGTGAGTCTGTAAAACTCAAAATTCTGAATAACTTTTTCCTATACACGTAACCGCGGCTCAGCCATAGTTTCGGAGATATTCGCGGAAAACTGCAGCTACTACTACATCGAATTTTGCCTATACGTGCACGTCCGAGGTGTGCGTATTGTGTTTCCCCGGTGCTTTTCGGAAGTACAGCCGGAGGTATAATTCAAGTTAGTTGGGGTTAGGTCGTTGAGGGGCGCAGTCGACTCAATGATCTGTTTATGTTTCTTCCGCTAGAAATGCGATACGCATGTCTCGGACGTGCACGTATAGGAATATCTCCGAAACTATGTCTGAGCCGCGGTTACATATATAGGAAAAAGTTGTTCAGAATGTTGAGTTTTACATACCCTCCAAGTTTCATCTCGATCGGCCACCGGTGCCTTTTGGAATAATATCCAAAAATTGTTTAGTACAAAGAGGAATATAATCCGGTGTAAGTTAAGAAGTAATATCATTGACTAAGTTAAGAAATAATATCATTGATCGAAAAGCAAAAAATCATTTATTACATAGGAATGCAGATATCGGTAGAAATACGGATACAGTAAATTATCGTTGTAAATCACTACCGCCGTTCTTTTCACTGACACTCATACGAATCGGTGGTTCTCGCCGAGCGTACCATTTGAAATACACAGGGCACGCTGGAAACCTAAGAGTCATCCCGCGTGAAAGCCATAAGAAACGTATGGCATACCAAAATGACTGGCATTCAAACGGAGAGAATATCCGTCTCCGATATAAGGTTGCACGGAGAAGCGGACAGCGAAACTCGAGATCCGTCGTCGCCGAGGAGTCGGCCACACATTGTCGGCTATATCGGTGTGAGATCAGAAGACCACTACTAATTCAATTAAAAAACATCTTTATTTTTCGTTATTCTTTTATGAGACTTTCACCAATATATTTGTGGCATTTTTCTGGTTAAAATGAAACCAAATATGATATAATTCCGATGATATTTACTTGTGTAACAAGCGATAAAAGTTTCGAACACAGAGAAGGACAACGTATGGGAAGGAAAGAGCCGCGAAGAGTATATATAACAGAATCATACAAGTGTCTACAATTACTTGAAATCCAAAATACACTGCGTTTCTTCCTCTGCGACTGTAAAAAAAGGACTTTAAAAGAATGTTTAGATAACAGGTGGGCTGTCCTTCCAAAAGGCACCTGTGGCCAGAGTTGGGCATTTATTAGATAAAAAATTATTTAAATAACGATTCGAATAAAAGATACTTTATCTTTATTCGTTATTCGAAGGTTCGAATAAAAAAAGTATCTTTATTCGACGAGTATCAGATAAATAATTTTATCCGACGAATAAAGATAATTTTTTTTATTCGAACTTCGAATAATTTTTTCATCTTTTATCTGTATCTTTTATTTGAAGGCTTCGAATAAATCTTCGAATAACTTTTGCCGAGCGCCGAGCATCAAAGGGAGTCAACGATACTCCCTACACCACCCCCCTCGCCAGTAATGGCGGGTGAGACGCAGACTGACATGCCAATTCTGCTCTTTGGTTATAACTATAATATCGCGCTATATATATAAACAAAATATAAACATATATACATAACTCCACGGTGCTATAACTACGAAATATATACAAACGACTATTTAAACTTTGCAGGAACACGAACTTAGATGTAAACATAATATTTATCGGTAAACAGGAAAATTGCTCTGTCTTTGGGAGGCTCTAGCTGGTATTGCACATGATGGTTCGGTACCACTAGTTCTCGCTGACCAGAAACGCTGGCTTAAGCCTGTCCTTGCTAACGTTTACGTCGCGTTGTCCTATTCTAAGTACAAAGTTCTTATCACTACGGCTTAAAGCTAAATACGGTCCCTCGTACGGTGGTTGTAGCGATTTTTTAACCGCGTCGCGACGCACCAACACGTGCGATGCCGTGTCAAGGTCTTTGAACACGAACACCCGTCGATGACCGTGATGCGCCTTCGGAGCCGGCTTAAGCGACCTCATGTGGTCTCGCAGCTGCTCCACGAAGACGGATAGCCCCACCTGGTCGTTGCCCGCAATCAGGTCGCCGGGTAGACGCAGAGTCTCCCCGTAGACCACTTCTGCTGGTGTCGTCCCGCTGTCCTCTTTGACTGCTGCCCGGATGCCGAGCAGGACTGCCGGAAGCGCCTCCGACCAGGTTTCCTCCTGGCGCGGCGGCACATGATGGCCGCTTTCAGCTGCCGATGAAGACGTTCCACGGCCCCGTTGGCCTGTGGGTGGTAAGCTGTCGTTCGATGGTGTTCCGCTCTCAGCGCTCGTGCCCATGTCTTGAATAGCACGGACTCGAACTGCCGACCCTGGTCCGTCGTTATCCTCAGTGGAACGCCGTAGCGCGAAATCCAGCCCGCGAACATCGTTCGCGCGACGGTCTCCGCGCTGATGTTAGCCACTGGAAACGCCTCCGGCCATCTGGAGAAGCGGTCGATGGCGGTCACGCAGTGCGTGTAGCCCCTGGAATGCGGCAGTGGTCCAACGATGTCCACGTGAATGTGGTCGAAACGCGCGGTGGGAGCTGTGAATTCCCCGACCGGCGTCGACACGTGTCGTGAAATCTTCGCCCATTGGCACTGCATGCACGTCTGCGCCCAGGTGCGGCAATCCTTCTTGACGGACGGCCAGACGAAGCGCTGCGTGACCAGCCTCACGGTTGCCTTGGGTTCGGCGTGTGCCAGACCGTGTAGGCTGTTAAAGATGGCTCTGCGAAAAGCTGCCGGCACGAGTGGGCGTGCCTGGCCGGTGGAAATGTCGCAGTACACGTCCACGCTGGGCTGCTGGAGGCGGATCTTCTTGACGACCAGGCCTCGGGGGTCTGCCCTCAACTGCTGCAGCTCGGCGTCCGAACCTTGCGCGTCGGCGAGCTCGTGAAAATCCACCGGTGCAACCACTTCCTCGATGCGCGATAGAGCATCGGCGGTGGTGTTCTCTGCGCCCTTGACGTGCTGCACATCTGTGGTGAATTGTGCGATGTATTTCAGGTAGCGGAACTGAATCGGTGTGCATTTCTCCGGCTTCTGGCTGAGGGCGAAGGTCAGCGGCTTGTGGTCGGTGAAAATGGTGAAATTCCTGCCTTCCACCGCGTGGCGGAAATATTTCACCGCCGCGTACATTGCCAGCAGCTCTCGGTGCGCCGGGTTCGGCTTCCTAGAAAAGAAAGCAAGCGGCTCCCAGATACCTTGCCGGAACTGCTGCAGCACTGCTCCCAACACGATGTCCGAGGCATCCACCATCATGGCCAGTTTGGCCTTGGCTGACAGATGCACCAGTGTGGTTGCAGCTGCCAAAGCCGCCTTCGTCCTCGTGAACGCCGAGTCTGCCTCCGGTGTCCACTCCACGGGCTCGCTCTTCTTGCCTGATGACAGGCAAGCCACGAGTGGAGCTTGAATGTTCGCCGCCCCAGGGATGCACCGCCGGTAAAAGTTTACCATGCTCAGGAACCTGCTGAGTTCGGCTTGGTTTACCGGCTTGGGGTAACGAGTGATGGCCTCCACCTTATCGGCCAACGGGCAAATCCCTGCTTTGCCGACCGTGAACCGGTGGAACGGCACCTCCGGGACGCTAAATTCGCACTTTGCCGAATTTATCACTACCCCGAACTTGGCGAACCTCTGGAACAATTGTTCCAAGTGTCCGAGGTGTTGCTCTTTTGAGTCCGACGCCACCAGCACATCGTCAATGTAAACATAAACAAAGTCTAACCCGCGCACTACCTCGTCCATGAAACGTTGAAATGTTTGCGCAGCGTTACGGAGTCCAAAAGTCATCACCGGGAATTCGAATAACCCGGACGGCGTAGTGATCGCGGTCTTATGAATGTCTGCTTCCGCGACCGGGATCTGATGGTACGCGCGCACTAGGTCTATTTTCGAAAATACCGTTTTCCCGTGCAGACTCTGCGCGAAGTCTTGAATGTGCGGCACTGGGTACGCGTCGGGTACCGTCCTAGCGTTCAACGCGCGATAGTCCACGCACGGACGCCACTCACTATTCTTTTTGGGCACCAGGTGTAACGGCGATGCCCAGGCACTTTTTGACGGACGAGTGACGCCCTGCTGCAGCATGTACTCAAATTCCCGCTTCGCCGCCTTCAGCCGGTCCGTCGTGAGACGCCGCGGTCGCTGCGATACGGGAGGTCCCGGTGTCGTCACGATGTGATGCTTCACATCGTGTTTCACCGCACTGCCACACACTGAGGGACGCGTAATACCCTGGAATTGTTTTAACAGCGCGTATACCGCACTGTCCCGCACTGGTGCCACGCATTGAGCCGATTCGACCGTGCCGGTCGGTATTGTTCCGGTTACCGACAGGCCGGTGATTTTGTCGATCAACCGACGGTCCTGAACGTCCGGCAGGAGACCGAATCGGTCTAAAAAGTCCGCACCAATAATGGGTCGCGAAATGTCTGCAATAATAAACGTTCACGGGAATGCCCGGCGTAATCTTAAATCTACACTAATCACTATGTGCCCGTAAGTGTTAATTAGTGAACCGTTCGCCGCGGTTAGCAGGTAGCTCGATTTCGTTCGCGCACCGGTCACTTTTTTCCGCGGGAACGCGCTGACCTCAGCCCCGGTATCGACCAGGTACTGGGTCTTTGTCGTCGCGTCGGTTACGAAGAGGCGACGTGCTGTCCTCTCAGGGCCGCTTGTCGCCATCAGCGACTCTGTGGGTCGTTTCCCGACTGGAAAGTACACGGCTTCGTGCACTTTGTCGCCTTGTCTCCGAATCGCCCGTGGTACCAGCAGATGCCGCTGGGGCGAGATTCGGCCTTAGACTTCGATCGGGAACGTCTGCGGTACCGGCTGCTGGGCGTGCTGCGCCTTGGTTGGCGCCCTCTGCCTTCCAGCTTGGTGGTCACGCGTGCGGCAATTTGCTCAACGAGGGCGTCGATGTCGCCGAGCGCTGCGACATTGTTTGCCGCTGCTGCTGGGTGGATCTGCGCCGGCGTGACCTCGCTGATCCGGTCCGCCAGGGCCGCCACTTTCTCGAGCTCGACGCCATCTTGTGTGGCCAGCACCGATTGCATGGTGACGGGTAGCCTACTCATCCACAGAGTCCGGATGAAATCTTCCGGCACCTCGTTGCCCGCCAGGCTCCTTATGTGTCGCAGAAACTGCGACGGCGTCCGGTCTCCTCGTTCCTCGTGTTCGAGGAGCTGCTTCATCTTCCTCTGCTTGGAAGTGGAGAGCCGCGTGATTAATTCCTCCTTTAGCCGCGTGTACTTATTCTGCTCCAGCGGGTTCAGCAGGATGTCCTCCACTTCTTCCGCGGTTCTTACGTCAAGTTGCGCCACAACGTGGTGGTACTTGGTGTCCTCCTGGGTTATCCCGCGCAAACCGAACTGGGCGTCCAGGTGCGCAAACCATAATGCTGGTTTTTCCGCCCAGAATTTCGCCATGTGCACGGCTACGGCCATGTTTTGCGCAGGCGGCTCCATATCCATCACGTCGGGGTCACCAGTTGTAGGTATGGGGCCTACTATCCAGGTAAAAGAACTAGGCTCGTGTATGTTGGCAAAGGAACTTTATTGGTATTGTAGCGTGGCCAGTTGACCACGTGAACATGGTTAGATATATGTAGTATCGATTAATGGCGCGGAGAGGCGAATTTAAATGTAAGACGTAATCGCGTATTTCATACATATGTATTTTATTTGGGCGCGATAGTTTAGAGCAGGACCGGGAGGGTTCCATAGAGATCCTTGACGAAATTCGAGTCGGCGAGACTAATTGCGGAATTTAGAGAAAGTCACGCAGCCTCTTAGAGTAGCTTCTCCAATTCTGCATAAATTAGGGATAGTCGAAGTCTCTAATCAGTTAAGGACAAGAGGTCATAAATTCTCAGTCAAGGACCTCTTGGAACTCCCTCTGACCTCTCTCTTGTTCGGTCCCACATGGCCCTACGTCCCTCGTTTTGACGGGCCCTCACCCTCGTGCGTGCGCTATTAAGGGGGCCGGCAGGAATTTGACCTTGACTGTCACGCCAATTCTCGAACGGTCCTCGAACGGTCAGTAGGGAAAACTCATTGTGGAATGGTTAAAATTTTTTTGTGGAACTACGTCGCCTCTACGAGATATCGGTAAAAAAGAATATATGCAATGCCGACTTGAGTAGTAGCAGAAGAGAGAAGCGAAAATTGAGAGAGAAAGCTTGCGACTAGACATGGTTGCCACATATCATCCTTCGCCTCACTGTTGCCATGTCGTCAAACCCGTAAATGTACAAGCGTTTCGTGAAACTGATTCCTGCCTCATGAGCCCAATTCAGCCGACCAACACATGCTAACACATACATTGCCACGGGCGCGTAGATATACGCAGGACTTGTTATCACATTACCTCTGCAGTTTTTCGCTAATATCTCTGAAATGAAACTCGAATGGCGGTCAGTGTATGCAAAAGCTAAGGAAATCATTTGATTTATATTAAATTGAATCAGTTTATTCTTAACATTATAATAATTTTATACATATTACCAGAACTTCTTGAAAATGAGCCGGAATTTACTTCCTGTCAGAAAGAAAATTATATTCAAATCTCATTTAAATGAAATTTAAAGCAACTCTTTTTATGCCACGAAGCGCATAAATGTAATAATATATTTATATTATTATATATATGTATATATATATGTCTCATATTACGATATTATAAATTGTATATATATATATATAAATGTATATATCTTCTATGTCATGCCGTATTTGTTCTAGACTACAAAAATTGGTGTGGCGCGACGGTAGCGTGCCAAGCTTTCACCCCGACGACCAGGGTTCAAATCCTGCCTACTAACGCATTTTTTAAAATTTTATTATGTTTTATCATTATGTATTTATATTTTCAATCGATTAACACGCATAAAATTGCATTCTGAATTATAAATAGCATGTATTTATTTACTAACAACAGGATTATTTACTATTATTATATATTATTATTTATATAATAATCATATATTAAATTTTATAAATTTCCTGTGATTTTCCGGATTTCGAACAAGTTACTATTACGTTTGTGTGATGTGACATAAGTTCATCTACCTTTTCTTGAACAAATGCGGTCTTTTCTCCCTTATATGATATTATCCTTTCGAACGTTGACTGATACTGACATCCTGTCTGATCCGTAATTAGAATTGCGAGGTGATATTTTTTACTACTTTCCGATAATTTTCGGCGGCCTGCTATATTTTATTCCGCGCTTCTTCATTATGGACTTCAAGCTTCATGCATCAGTCATTTGTGTACCGAGGTCATTCCACGCGAAATCGGGCACATTTTCGAGTACTGCTGTGGGATTTTGTTCAAATTTGAATATGTTGTAGTTTTTGGCGACCTATGAACGAATGTCAAAGGATTTCTCGATATCTTAAAAATTGTTGATTTTAAATAGACGTGTTAAAAAAAGGATCACCCTTTCTTCATTACATTATAAAGTCAGAAAAGTAAAACCATAAAAGTATCTACTAAAAATGTTTCCCCTTCGTAATGACCCCTTTAGAAGGATGGAGAATTGAACATTGGCTTCACAATGAGCTGGAAAAGGACGCGGAGTGTCCCCGTTTCAGGTAGGTGAGTGGTGCGCTCCGCAATACCTGCAGACTTCGTTTACGACTAGACATGTGCGGGCCGCCCGGTATTCGGGTTCGGGTCGGGTCGCAGAAAGTCGGGCGGGCTCGATTCGGGCTACCCGAGAGTTTCGGGCTGCCTGCTCGACTTTGTCGGGCGGGTTTGGAATGAATCGGACAAGTTCGAGCGAGCGAGTTATCGCGATACCTGAGATTCAACTCTGCGTTCTTATGAAATACATAATGGCAATAATGATACTTCTTTCATAGCTTAATTAACGTCATTTTTAATATACTTGGTTTTTTTCATAATTACCGTAGGTATAATTGGCAAACATATGCATAATCTTTATTTGTATTAAATTTTGAAATAATGCACGTTACACGTGAAAAATTTAAGAGACAATATTTCTGGCATTCTGACGAATTTGTTCCTCCGAATGAACTTGCATATGTATCGATAATGTCGTTAAAATATCCTTACGAAATTACATACAACTAGAACGTATGAAAATAAGGTAAATTATGACAATTTTTTACATTTTGTGCTGTTTTCTCTTAAATTTTTCACGTGAAACGTGCATTATTTCGAAATCATATATCATTGTTACCATTATGTATTTCATAAGAACGCAGAGTTGAATCTCAGGTATCGCGATAACTCGCTCGCCCGAACTTGTCCGATTCATTCCGAACCCGCCCGACGAAGTCGAGCAGGCTTCCCGAAACTCTCGGGTAGCCCGAAACGCTCGGGCCGCCCGATGTGTCATGAAGTATCGCGCGCCCGACTTTCTGCGACCCGACCCGACGATTCGGGCGCCCGACAATCGGGCGGCCCGCACATCCCTATTTACGACTAAATGACCCTTTTTTTACCTCGAGAACTATGGGTCATCCCTGTTGTAGTAATGTTTCGGCTTTTATTCAAATTTTAATATATGTAGTGTTTAGTGACCGAATCTCAAAGTATTTTTCGATCTCTTATAAATTGTTGATTTTACAGACATTTCAAAAAACGTGTCGCCCTTTTTCCATTAAATTCTAAGACTAGAACTCCCAAATCGACGATATGACCTTCCAATGACGAATAAAATTTTTTTTATCTTTTATTCGTTATTTGAAATTTTTATTTAAACATATATATTGCAGACAGTACCTTGCAGACTGCAAAGCCGACAACATGAAATTCTGGTTTTGAAGTATATTTTATGAAACCCTAATTGTCAAGTAAATAATCACCACGTTCTCGTGGTTTTCATTGAGAAATGACACCTTTCTTGTAGAACATATTCAATTCACATACAAACTCACATCTATACATAATCAATCAGAATTCTCCATTCTTCTGAAGGGTTCATTTTGAAGGGGAAATTTCAGGGAATGTGACCACATTTTTTCCAACATGTGAATCACTGGCTCATCATCGAAAAAAAACGCAAAAAAAGAATTTGTTTACATTTTCCTACACAAATAAAGTTACTTGTCATGGTCGAAAACATTATTTTACAACAGCCGTATCCTTTCCAAATTAAACAAAAAGAAGTGTAGCTGAAGTGGAGAAACAGTTCCGGTGATAATAATTCGCAAGCGAAGCCCGTTCATCGACAATGTAGGCAGAAATTTCTAAAATTAAAAACAGTAATTTCTAAAAATAGTCCTCAAGCTGCAAAAAAGAAATTATTGCTAAACCTCTTCTACTGTCACATGGACAACAACATATTTCATTCTAGTTAGTTACTGGAATATAACGGATATTTCGAAGCAACCTGGCGTTACGAGACGCGTAGCGACACGTACAAGGGTCAGAAACCTTTCCAAATTGCCGCATCAATGTTGCAACGAGCAGTTCATAAATGATCAATTGTCTTTGCCAAACGTTCAATACATGTCTGTACAGAGCCCAAATTTCGAATTTCCACCTCATCGGGGAGTAATTAACAATATTCGGCAGCATGCCGCCGGTCGCGAGGCGTACGAAACAAGCCTGACGTTACGAGCCGCGTAGCGGCAAGTGCAAGGGTCAGAAACCTTTTCAAACTATCGCTTCAATATAGCAATGAGCAGTTTATAAATGGTCAATTGTGATTCCCAAAGGTTCAATACATGTCTGTACAGAGCCCAAATTTCGAATTTCCACCTCATCGGGGAGTAATTAACAATATTCGGCAGCATGCCGCCGGTCGCGAGGCGTACGAAACAAGCCTGACGTTACGAGCCGCGTAGCGGCAAGTGCAAGGGTCAGAAACCTTTTCAAACTATCGCTTCAATATAGCAATGAGCAGTTTATAAATGGTCAATTGTGATTCCCAAAGGTTCAATACATGTCTGTACAGAGCCCAAATTTCGAATTTCCACCTGATCGGGGAGTAATTAACAATATTCGGCAGCATGCCGCCGGTCACGAGGCGTACGAAACAAGCCTGACGTTACGAGCCGCGTAGCGGCAAGTGCAAGGGTCAGAAACCTTTTCAAACTATCGCTTCAATATAGCAATGAGCAGTTTATAAATGGTCAATTGTGATTCCCAAAGGTTCAATACATGTCTGTACAGAGCCCAAATTTCGAATTTCCACCTCATCGGGGAGTAATTTACAATATTCGGCAGCATACATATCGTACATACGTAAAACTGTACTATCGATCTGCATTATCGACCGTATTCTATCGCAACGTACAGTGTTTGCCGCGGAGAGACCGTGGCGCTAGTAACCGGAACCGCAAAATTGTGCCTTTTTTCTAGTCATTTTACGTCTTAAATAAGTAATTAATTAATTAAAAATGCATACGACCGTGTTTGTACATGTCTTCGCTATGTCTGTATAGAGCCCTTTTTTCGATACGAACACTAAATCTCGCGAAATTAAGAGAATCTCTCAGCGGCAGCCATCTTGTGACGTCATACTTGCTTCAGAATTCGAATTTTCTGCCGAATATTGTTAATTACTCCGCGATGAGGTAGAAATTCGAAATTTGGGCTCTATACAGACATAAATTGGACTTTTAGCAAACACAAGTGACCACTTTTAAACTGCTCATTGCAATATTGAAGCGATAGTTTGAAAAGGTTTTGACCCATGCATAAGCATATGGATTTCAAACCCTGCCGGCTCCCTTAAGATCCATCCACTACCAATCACTATCAAGCAGCAACCGGAAGACGAGTCATCCGACGAATCAACGCCTAGCCAGAAGATTTTAATTTTCCTATTGGCTAAGGAAGGGAGACGAGAAGGAAGAAGCTGGGAAAGGATATAAAACTCCAGGATGAAACAGAACTCATGGTAGAACTGAGGGAGTTACATCTCCAAGTACTTCTAATAAAATCTACAAGTTTTTCGCCTTTAAACTCTGTGTACAAAGTTTATTTCTTAACTTCCACGAGCAGAGCGCTTCAGCGCTCCACGGGCACTCGAACCCACAACCAAAATCCCTATTCCACCACACTGCGACGCAACAGTATCTGCACGTGGCGGCAGACTCAGTGAGACTGGTGCCTAGGGAGGACGCCGAGCGTGTCTCGGGGAAAATCCCTAGACACCTAGAGTCGTGCTCTTACGTATTGGCGCCCGCTGCGTCGCCTAGCGGATGCACTAGGGAGTCAACGATACTCCCTACAACAGTATCAGACTGTACTTCTGCGATACGAATCTAGTACATAACTAGATCTCTTCTAGATCTCTCTAGAAGTTCTTTAACCTGCTTTGACCCTTACAACCCCTTCCAATTAGTGTACAGACGGTTTGACGAACTGGCAAGGCTCCATAATGGGTCAACATAGAATTATATATGCACCTTTTCCTTTTATATTTATAGTTACAATTGGGTATGCAATTCCTTGCTTATAAAAACTGATATCTTTAAATTTAAAAATTGTTTTTCTAAAAAATAGAATTAAAGAATCAAATATTCCTAAAATAAGAATAACATAAATCAAAACAATTATTTTGTACATTGCATACATAATATATATATTATAGTACCAGATAGTACTGTTTGGTATAGACTGTATTTTACGTATACAGGATGTCACAGAATTAATAGTACAACCGGAAGGTAGTTCATTTTAACCATTTTTATCATGTAGTAGAGTATATAGTGAGTCATGAACAAACGATACTCAATTTAATGGCACACATGCTTCATGACTTTCTAAATTCGTTTTACTCGAAAATAAAGTCTCTAATTGACAAAATTTCATATGAATGAATCTTTTTTTTCTCAACGAATTATTCTTTTCTTGATTGTACTCGTTTATTGAATATTGGAATACCCCGTCTATCTTTGACAATTTTTGCATTTCAATTTTACATTTGTTGTTATTATTGTTATTATGACCTGAAATGTTCGATAAAGTTTTCAAAAAATTGAGTTCAAATGGCAGGTAGTCAAATTTTAAAAACTCGCGTTACTTGTGCTCAACGTTATTTGGTATTATAAAATTAAGATGTTACAAAATTTCTTAATACTATAGTTTTATTTCGATTCAAAAATTACTTCGTAATAGAAAGATTATAAATAAATTTTAATTTCGTAATTTTGATAATATGATTATTTATGTGGAATTTTGACAGAATATAACTAGGATTTTTAAGATGAATTTCCATATAAGCTGAGAATTCTTTACTTTCGAGAAAATGCGTATAATTACATATCTACCCAGTTAGCCAAATGCCTACTCGACCAAATCCTGCTCGAAGCAGAAGAGTTATGTATTTCGTACCAAACCCTGCTCGAAGCAGAATTTGGAACTCCTGTGCTTTGATTGTGACACCAAAGTGTGTCGTGGAATTCATAAGGCAATGCGGCGGCAGATGTTTGTCACATCCATGCGAAGCCTACAGGTAAAATTCCATGCGGCATCATGCGGCATGGGAGCCAAACTTTGACTTCGTTATAGAGGGCAGGTCCGTCGCACTAAGAACGGACGTAACCTTGTTCTAACAGTAAATATCGGTAAAAATTGAAGTAAATCTTCCTGTGTAGGGTGGGAAAAGGTATTTTATTTAAGTTTCAATGCGTAATAAAGATAAAGTGATGCGTAAACACCACAATGTGTCGTGAAAGACAAAGCGCCGTGTTGTATAATTCGAAGAGCGTACGTGCGAGAAAGAGAGAGAGAGAACGAGCGCGAAGAGTGTGCGTGCGAGAGAGAAAGAACAGAGCGCGAAGAGTGTGCGTGCGAGACAGAGAGAGCGCGAGTGTGCGAGAGAGAGAGAAAAGAGCGCGAAGAGTGTGCGTGCGAGAGGAAGTGGATTCGAAGAAGATTGAAAGAAGTATATGGAAAGGGATGACGGAATATTTTTAATTCATTAATTTCTTTTAAAGCCATAATATGTATAATTTTTAATTTATGATGCGCGTATGTTAGGTGTTGCGCGTTACGCGATCATGCGCAGTGCAGTTTGCGACACCAGACTGGGAATAACAGCTCTCACGACGAAGGTGTCGGTGTTTCGACACGCGCACTGATTCCGTCTTGTTTGATTAGTGATTCCTTTGTTAGTTAATTACTAATTATTAAGTTCGTAAATTAACTCTGAAGCGGTGAAGACTGGATGAGCAGTGGATTCGAAGGAAGGAAGGATAGAAGCAGAGAAGACGCCAGATAAGTATTGCCACGTGGTATTGTTACCAATACACGTAACAAATTATTATATATTTTGTATATTCTTTATTCAGTTTTCTTTTACCCCCATGGATCGTAGAGTTTTGAAGAAGTCGGTTTTCGCGAAACCGACTATAATAAATTAAGCGCTAGGCAGAAACGAAATATTCGGCGCGAAATAACCTCAAATTTGAGGAAGTTTTCACGTGACAATAAATTACAAAATCCCCCTAATCTTGATAATCTGCAGAACATTCCCAGCACGTCTTCTTTATCCGTGCCTGTCAGTAATAATAGTAATGAAAGTCTTCTTAATATTCCCACCACATCTTCATTCACGCATGATTCGTCTTCTACCTTTTCATGCGATGATGTGGTTTGGGAATATGCTGGTACTGTTTCAGAAGTATCATTTCGTGATGGTTTAGCATCTTGCTTTGTGGACAATAATTTAACGCACACTCAGGGGAACAACATCTTATCTCTTCTACGTACCCATTCGTGTTTTTCTAGTTTGCCGAAAGATATAAGAACGCTCATTAGTATACCATGTACCAGTGTCGTCACCTCTGTGGTAGAACCAGGAGAGTATGTTCATTTTGATGTAGAGTTGGAAATAGTTAAACAGTTATCTCAATGTTCTCCAATAATTCCTGGAGAGTTGCAATTATATTTTCATGTGGATGGATGTAGTTTAGATAGTTCCAATACAATTCAAATTTGGCCTATTTAAGTCAGAATTGTAAATATCTTAAATAGTAAACCCATTGTAGTAGGGATTTATAAAGGCACTCAAAAAACAGAGGATTGTAACAATTGTCTTCAAAAATTTGTCTCTGACATAAACTTGATAATCTCAAATGGAGGCATTACGTTCCACGAGAAAAAAATTCCAGTCGTATTAAAACATTATATGTTTTATTGCTGATGCACCAGCGAATCGTCGATGGATGAAGAAGACGGTAACATATTGGGAATGTCCCAGTAGGTTATCGCTGTGCTGGTTCATTTTGAAACAGTATAGTTTATTCCAAGTTGCACATTGTACATTACATATTTCTCGTGTTATGATAAATTGTATTGTTATTATATATAGATACGCATGGAAAACAAATAACTTTATGTTATAATCAATAATATCTTCTGTGCAGTATTGTATAGTATTATTTTAGTACTCTAGACTTTATATAGTACTCACAAATATTTTTAATTATTTCAGATACCTATTTTTCCAAGAATGCTTTACTACCAGGATTACCACCGTAAGTAATTTGGAACAAATGTCAAAACAGTATTATTTTGAGTTGATTAATGAATTGAAAGTGAGTATATACATTATTCTAGAATTAAAAAAAATTTTTCTTCGAAATATATCTATTGTACAATGAGAACAGAACATATATTGCGTCCTAATGTAAGGCCCTTTTTGTTTGTAGGAAGGAGAAACTAAAAGAGTGGTGTGCTGTCCGTGCTGCCCATGCCTAATGACCTATATTATGTATTATAAATTAATTAAACTCTTCTTAAGCGCCCCCATACCTTATTTTCCATTCGAGGGTTTTATTTCCATTATTTTAAGATTTGAATATTTATTTTTTATTTTATAACAGTTTTGTTATGATAATTGAATTTTATATCATTTTTATTTCCTTCGTGTAACTTGTACAGTTCATTTTTTTAAATTTTATTGTCTATTCGTTTTCTTTCTTAAGATTATAAATATGAAACAAATAAATTTATATAATACAAATATATGTAAAATAAAAATAAATTAAGATTAAAATAAATACGTTTGTAAATTCAATTTTCCCTCTCGTCGTTTATTCCGATTTTTCCCGATATTTACTTTCAGAACAAGGTTACCCCTTTCTTATTGCGACGGACCTGCCCTCTATAACGAAGGCTGATCGAAGCCAAAGTGTGGCACGAACAGGCACATATGGTAATGCGGCGGCAGATAGATGGCACTTCCGTGTCAAATTTTAGTGGCAGATTCAAAGCATTTTGCTTACTGGGTATGACGTACATATTGAACAAACTTGCTTGGAAGGAACTCAAATAGTGACGCGCAAGCACTGACATATATATACTAGTATATAGTGTATATATACTATATATATATCAGTGCGCGCAAGTAAGTACAAGGAATTCATACACTGTGACCACAGAGTGACTCACTTTTGATTTCGGCACAATGAAAGAAATACAAAATAGCGAAATTAGGTGTAAGTTTCTAACGAATATTCACGGAATTACATTTTTATAAACTGAACTATTAATGTTTATTTACATAATTATAGATCTGTTTTAAAATTACAATACACGATCTCCTATTTTTATATCGCAGATATATTCTAAACGTAAAGCCTTCAAATACTACTTACAACCAATGTTTATTTACATATATATGCATATTAATAAATGGCGCGATTTTCAAATTTAGCAACCACAAGATAGAATCACAGACGAGGTCTGTGATAGAATGGAATATTTAGGTATAATTCAACATGAAAGAGTAATTAACACTAGTATAAAATACTAAAATGGTTATGTAAATACTATACGAGAAATCTTTATTGGATAAATAAACGAAATGAAGATATTGAAAAAAGTATTTTATTTATTTCACGTTCTTTATTACATTACATTCTCCACATGGCAGATATATTGCAGCGGCATACAATGATTTTAAATTCTTGTTTCTAATTCCTTCGTTATGTATGAGTGTATAATTGTCCATTAGATACTTTTCATCCATCAGTTTAAGATTACTATTAATTTAGAAGTTATGAGCGAAATTTGAAATTTAATTTTATATTATATCGCTAATAACATTATTTATAATAGAAGTACACATGCAGGAAAAATATACATGTACGTAAAATTAAACAAATTTGATTTAATAATTAAACTAAGTCGAAATAATAATAGAAGTGATTGCCTATATTATTATAATTTGACGGAAATTCATTTATACTTTGAATCACATGTACGTCCAAAAATTCTGCTAAATGATACAAGTAACCAGTCGATTGAATTAAAATATATTACAAGATTAGTTAAATAATCACCATACATTAATCCATTAAAATTGTCGCAAAAAATGTTATGATAAGTGCATTTCTTTGATTAGAAAACAAAAGCTAAATCGGGCTAAAAACGAGACATCAGATCGTAATATACATCAATATTTTTGATATCTATATCAAGTATAAAATGTTATGTAAAAAGTGTGTTCCGATGTGTTCTATTGCATTTCATAAAAAGTTGCAATAACTTTTAAGAAGTATACATAATATAATTTTGTTTAGAATATTGCTTAATAGATTATAAAGATCACATAATTGTTCCGCAATAATAAGAGATATTTAAATTGGACAAATTTTTTATTGAATGTATTTATAAATAATTCTATATATACATTTCTACTTAATACTTGGAATGTAACTCTTGTGTAATCGCTTGTAGATTTATAAAATGGAATAATCAAAAACAGAAAAATTATTTGTCTTATTTTGACAAGATTTTGACATATCAAAAATATTGACAATTTAGAGATATTATGGGAGGTACATTGCGAGAGTGGTACAAGTCAATTTTTTACATCAAATTTACTTTCAATCATAAGAGTCTCTGCGACAAATCTTGGATCAACTACGGTGATAAATAATTATGACTGAAGTAGTCTTTAAAGCAGAATCTATTTAGAACATACTGCAAAATCATATTAAGATAAGCTACTTACATTATTACTGATTAATAAAAAATATAGTACGAATGGTGATAACTGAAATGTTGCGAGGTTATGACATAAACAGAAATTTTGTTATTAACAAAATATGATGATAGA
Organism: Halictus rubicundus; assembly: GCF_050948215.1. Classification (NCBI taxonomy): domain Eukaryota; kingdom Metazoa; phylum Arthropoda; class Insecta; order Hymenoptera; family Halictidae; genus Halictus; species Halictus rubicundus. The sequence goes on from NC_135152.1 coordinate 1,908,247, forward strand.
AGAGATGAGTTTGTTTTATTTTAGTGGACTATTTTTATTGAATGTTTCAGCTGCCTCTAACTTCTGTTGATGATTCCTTACCTCGCTGCATTTTTAACCATTCAACAAATTCATCAAGCATCACTGGCCCTGTAATAGTTACATGTGCAGTGAATGTACATAGCATAAGAAATATTTCTAACCCTCATGTAATAAAAGTACATACATGCTCCATCTAAATCATAATTAGATAAATCATGATTGATTGTACGAGAAAATTCTAAAATGTTGCACCATTGATCTTTATTAATCACTTTGTACTTTGATTGATCTAGGAACTGAGCAAATTGTGTGAAAAGTGGCCAATGTTTTCCCAAAAGTAACTGCAACATAACTCTGGCAGTTTCCATTTCCATGCTCCTTTGATCTTTGTCCTAAAATGTAACAGTATTAACACATTTATGTACCTAATGCATTTAAAAAGATATGAATTATTTGAATACTTACTCTAGCAAAATCATAAGCATATCTGTAAATTCCTTTGAACGTATGTGGATCAGTTAACTGAACCCTTAGGTGCTCAAGTTTTTGTTGTATTTTACTAATAGAATCACATTGTAATTCCGAAAGGCCTTTCAACCATTCACTTAGTGTGAAAAAACCCATTTGGCGGGCATTCATTTTATATGCAAGAACAAGCATCACTACATTTTCAGGTTCTACACCAATGTCTTCACAAAATTTTTCCATTCCTTCAGGACCAAGTGTGTCTGAATCGTCAGGTGTTGTGTATTCTCTAAACCAAGTAATACAACGCTTTTGGGAAAAAGATGAAGTACTTGAAACATCTTCCGTTTTTGTGTAACGTCTTGCACTGAAAGAAACAAAAATCATATTCACTGCCTTCATTAGTACTAAAAAATATTACCTTACCAGTTTTACTTCTGACATTGTTTTACAGAATTGAATAATATCTTTATATATTTAATTTTAGAAATATCATTACATTTTATCTCCTAGTATTATAGCTGCATTAAGTCATGTTATTTTGAACGTACATATTATAACTTTTATTAACATAAAAAATGCTTAAAAGGATAGAAAATTATAGGTGTGAAGTTCAAATTTATAATGCACTTAATACGAGTAACGATAATATGGGTAATATAGGTTTACCTAGATGTGTGTCTAAGTCGTTTTGATGGATGCCTTGGTATACCCTCGTCTTGGGCACTAGGTGACATTTCAATAGAAGAATGATGATGATTTGTGCTAGAGGGCGCTCTACGCTTGCTGCGTGGCATCCCTCTTTTAACTAAAATCAAAATCGAATGATTTTATAAATAAATACAATATGGTACATATCAAGTAACGCTTAAAATATAGATATATGTATCTGCATTTGTAGCCTTTATAAGTGTACAAAGCATAGCAACTATCACAAAGTTAAAAAGAGAGGGCCTAAAAGTAATTATTAACTTTAAAAACTCATTGATACGTAAAACAAATATATCTGTAAATTTTATTAAACAACTTTAATAACAATTAATATTTCTATATTATTAGAGTAAAAACAATAATTTTCTATTCTTTATATTCCTCTACAAGATTAGAGATGGTATTACTATAAGAATTTCTCAATTTCATTTAATGAAGAAAACAAACGAAAATAAATTGACAAAACAATCTTATGAATCAATGCAAAAAATGATATAAAACGCACAAAGAGAAATTTGCGTGTATCTTAATGCAGCACAAAAGAAAAGAAAACATTTTACTTACCACGCAGCAAAGACGCAAGTAATCAGAAAAACTAAGGAGATTCAAAAGATCCGTAATGCACCTGGTTTGAACTGGCTAAACTGACATCTCCTCTCCGTTTTACGAATTCGAGGTTAGGTTCAACAATTAATTGAAGTCTCACGTAATTTTCAACTTTCCTTACACTATTTTTGACCGCTTTATACATGAGATATTGCAAATGAATACCTAAGAGTCATTAATACATTGCGTAAGGAAAACTAATTTGAAACTACACTTGTAATGTGGAAATAGGAGTAGGTTACTACATAAAAGAGCTTATGTATGCAAATTATTTTCAGCTACGACACAAGTCGCATTTTAATGTTAGGCATTCGTAGGAAAGTGGATCGATGATTACTACATAATTATAATGAAATATATAAATGTATAATGAATCGAAGTGACCCTCCCTACCTTGTTCAACGAACCACTAGAGTAATTGCACCAGAAATGTATTTCTCACAGTCAAAAGTCAACATCAATATAAATCTTGCTTTGTAGTTCGGTCTATAAAAATAACAGTAAGCATAGTGTCAGCGTCATCAAATATTTAACGTATTTACTAGTTTGGATATCTTGTACTACCTAAACGCTGTACGGTTAAATAAAACTTATTCACAGATCCGCTTTATTTCATTTTATTGCCGTTTCGAGTCAGCATGCCTTTTTCGCAGGGATGCCAAGCACAGAATCTATTTCTCACTAGTAAGGACAACGATTGTAAAAAGAGCAAATATCGGTGAGTTGTTGTTATTTAATTTATGTTATTTCGATACTATCGATATGTATTTTAAAATAACGCAAGAAATATGATATGCAGAATATAAGATATTTTTATACATTCAAAATAGTGTTATTCGTGAATGAGACCCTTCATGGTCTTTTCAGGAATGGCATGCAAACTATAATTGTACAGTAATAATATATTCAACTTTAAAAGTTATTTACGAAATCATGAACAAAAATAATATGAAAAATATTTTATATATGGAAGAGTGAATGCGATGTATATACCGTCCCCTAACAAGTATTGAACCTATATTTATGTAATATCTGTAATATCAGTGGAGATAGTTTTTATGATAGGTATATTAGCATAGACGAGGTATAGAAGTAGACTCTACTCACCGACGAGATATACAGGGTGAGTCACCAAACGTTAGCACTTCAAATATCTTTGTTGTTTCTAAAGATACGTAAAATATGGTAAGGACAAAGTTGAATGGTACAATGGGGCTGACACGATGCAAAAAAGAAATTTTGTTTATATGTCATTTTTTTGGAGATATCAAGGTCACCTTGACTTTTTTAAATGGAACCACCCTTTTTTAAACACCTACAGTGATAGTCTCTTTCATTAGGAATTCAGTGACTATAATTAGTCCAAGGTCATTCAAGGTCAAGGACAGAAAAAAAGTATAAAACTAAAATATGGAAGCAGAATACGTTTATCACGGTTGAGACTTGTAGGAAATAGTAAACATACTAAGGTCCTTCAATGTTATTCAGCATTCTTATTTACTATCAGTATGTTTCCAAACGCGATTCCGCTATGTTATATTCGATGACTGAAAAGTGTGATATGATCACGATTTACTGTGAATGTAGAAAAAATGCAGTGCAGGCCCGACTACTTTATGAAGAAAGGTACCCCGAGCGAAACACTCCTTGTAGACATACTTTCACTAATGCGTACAGGTTGTTTCGAAGTACTGGAAGTGTACATGCAAGACAGTACAAACGGAAGAATCCCACGACTAATGAAGACAATGAAATTAATATTTTAGCAGCTATAGCTGTCAATCCTCACGTGAGTACGAGAAAAATTGCCCGGGAAGCAGGCATAAGTCAACGTAGCGTAATACGAATTCTGGCCCGACATAAATTTCATCCGTTCTACATATCGCTCCATCAAGAATTGCACGGGAATGATTTTCAAAATAGAATTAACTTTTGTCAATGGGGATTGCTTCAAAATCATTCATTTTTTTCAAATGTCTTGTTCACGGACGAAGCAACATTTACTAATCATGGCTCAATTAATCTACGGAACGCCCATTATTGGTCTGTGGATAATCCGCACTGGCTGCGAGAAATTGATCATCAAAGACCATGGGGCGTAAACGTGTGGTTTGGTACTTTGAACGACAAAGTAATTGGACCATATTTCGTTAACGGAATGATGACGGGACAGAAATACGCTCAATTTTTGCAAGAAGATCTGCCAATTTTGTTAGAAGATGTCCCTTTACAAAATCGCTACGATATGTGGTACCAACATGACGGTTGTCCTGCTCATTATGCACGAGTAGCAAGAGAAACGTTGGATTCTCGATATCCAAACCGATGGATTGGACGAGGCGGAACAGTTTCATGGCCAGCACGTTCGCCTGATTTAAATCCACTGGACTTCTTTTTATGGGGTCTGCTAAAAGAGACCGTGTAGACGGGTGCTCCAACAACAGTTGAAAATATGCGTCAGCGTATCATCACAGCATGTACGAATATCAAGTCGGATAAACTTATCAGAGTTCAACATTCCTTCAGAGCTCGTTTACAACAATGTATCGACGCAGACGGCCATAATTTCGAACATTTATAAAATACAGGTATTCTGCTGCCATATTTTAGTTTTATACGTTTTTTCTGTCCTTGACCTTGAATGACCTTGGACTAATTATAGTCACTGAATTCCTAATGAAAGGGACTATCATTGTAGGTGTTTAAAAAAGGGTGGTTCCATTTAAAAAAGTCAAGGTGACCTTGATATCTTAAAAAAAATGACATAAAAACAAAATTTTTTTTGCATCGTGTCAGCCCCATTGTACCATTCAACTTTGTCCTTACCATATTTTACGTATCTTTAGAAACAACAAAGATATTTGAGGTGCTAACGTTTGGTGACTCACCCTGTATATAAAGACTGCCAGCCTTACGGGAGAATGTGTCGCTCGAAAAATACGTGTGGGGCGGCGGCACGGTGGCGCGTCTGTTGCGCGTTTGTGCGCCTGCGCCATGTTGCATACTCTTGGGACGAGTCGCGTTCGTCGTCGATTCTCGCTCTCGACGCTTGTCCTTAGTACGAGTTAGACGTGCCACATAGCTGCTTCTTAAACGATTATATTTTGCCGTGCCGGTCGATTCTGTGTATCGTCGCGATTCTTGTCGAAGATCGCGACCGACCACCCGTGCTCTCAATAAATACTGTTGACGTTACCGTTCTCCCGTGTGTGTTACTTGCGCGGTGTGGGCCGCGCGAACGTGACCTCTTTTTCCGCCGCGACCACGTGGCGAGTCCATCTTGGACGATTGCATTGCGAACGTTCTCGTCCGAGAACGTGTGGCCTTGGCCACTGGTGACCCCGAGAACTCGCTTGCTGCGAGTTTCGTCTTTACGGTCCCCACGAATCGTGGAGGACCCGCGTTTCGCCATAAAAATCCCAACATACGGTGTTGTCTACCGCCCTCTAGAATAGATTTTGCCTGGAGTAAGAAACAGAAGGCCAACGACGGTATCTCGTCGGTGCAGAAGACCACGAAGGACATTCTCGTCGGTGAGAAGGTAAATCATCTGATCATCAAGGAACCATATCGATTATCAAATGTTATATTCTCCGACGAACGTAAACAGATATTTTTTTTTAGTGTTGCTTTTTAAGATTTAAAATATTGAAAGTTGTAACGGTGGCGTCTCGCTTGCGTGGAGGCGCGAGCGAGGCGCGCGGTCCCTCCCCTGGATTCGCTCAGCGACCAGGGTTCGTCGGGGAGGGAGGAGGAGGTGGTTTAATAACTCAGTCTGCGTTGGTAGAAAACAAAACTAATTTATTAATGGAAGAACGTTAATTGATGCAAAAGAAACAAGAAGTAATAATAAAGAGTAAATATAAAATAAAACGGGGAGCGGTCTGCTTGTTATCCGCCCGGATTTCCAGACGGTCCGGCGATGGGCTGGCGATGGCCGGTTGCCTCTCCCCCGGCCTATTAACAATTTAATAACCAGAAATAAATGGACCGTAAAGGTGGAGCCCGACGCGAGTAGCTTATCCTAATTATTCTACTTAGTCTACGAGAGAACTAGCCTAGGATAACCGCGGGACGCCGGCAAGGTTTTCGACTTCGATATCGTACGCGGGAAATACTGGACGCGGGCGAGCCGTGCTCGCTGGAACGGTGCCTGCCCGCGGACGCCCTCGGCGCGGTTCGGGTACGATCGCGGTGCGTGTAGAGAATGCGGTACGCGGGGGGCGCGGGCGAGCCGTGCTCGCTAATGCGGTGCGCGAGTCGGGCGCTCTCGGTGCGGTCCCGAGCTCTCCCGATCCTCGAGGTGTTATTTCCACCGCGGCCCAGCGAACGATAGTGAATCGACTTTGGTTTCCTGGTGGGCTGGGCACGCGGGGCGCGGAGAGGAGAGGGTAAGGAATCCGCGGAACACCCCACCCGTTGTCCCCGCCCGACAACGGCTCGAGCACGTAGGCACAGACCTAATGCCTACGGCCCGAAACCGGCGAGGGCGCTCGTCTCCGGTAGTATACCGAGAGGCGAGCTCCACACGCTGCTGCGGCCGAACGACGACTAAGCGTGCGGAGCGCGACGCTGGATCCCTGAGGGGAGAGCGGGACGCGGGAACAGGTCCGGGTGGTAGGGATGACGGTCCGGAGTGTCGTATCCTCGGTGCTCTGACAAGAGCAAGCCGGTGATCGACTGCCTCCCAGAATCCGGTCGCGGTCTCGGTTTCGCGTAGGGGACGTAAACCCACTTACGTTCTGCCGATTCCGGCGCCTCGTCGTGTTCGCCCGATGGTATACCGCGGCTAGCACGATTTGGCGCGGCTGCGAGAGGATCTGGGCCCGGGTGTTCACCCGAGAGCTGCTCCAGACCAACTCCGTCTTCGGCGGGCTACAGTGGCTACCGTGCCACAGCGCTAGCGTCGCCGGCACCAGCCGCGTGCAGGCGGCAAGAGCGAGTCGCCCCTCTAGACTGTGCGTGTCCGACGAGTCAAGGCGGATTTGCCGCCGTTGAGATTTCGCAATCTCTCTCTTGTATCAGCCTCCGTCGAGTAAAGATATAATAAAGTTTTCTGTACTACAACACGCAACAGTGTCTTCCATCCAGTTTCTGGTTACCCGGCGGTAGTAGGCCGCAGTCTGGAAATCCACTAGACCGTAAACCTACACGTATTTTTCGAGCGACACATTCTCCCGTAAGGCTGGCAGTCTTTATATATATCTCGTCGGTGACATAACTCGTCAGTCATTTGTATTTGTAGCGTGGCCAGTTGACCACGCGAACATAGCTAGATATATATAGTATCGATTAATGGCGCGGAGAGGCAAATTTAAATATAAGATGTAATCGCGTATTTCATACATACGTATTTTATTTGGGCGCGATAGTTTAGAGTAGGTAAAGAAAGACCGGGAGAGTTCCATAGAGATCCTTGACGAAATTCGAGTCGGCGAGACTAATTGCGGAATTTAGAGAAAGTCACGCAGCCTCTTAGAGTAGCTTCTCCAATTCTACATAAATTAGGGATAGTCGAAGTCCGGAATCAGTTAAGGACAAGAGGTCATAAATTCTCAGTCAAGGACCTCTTGGAACTCCCTCGGACCTCTCTCTTGTTCGGTCCCACATGGCCCCACGTCCCTCGTTTTGGCGGGGCTTCACCCTCATGCGCACACCACTCCCGTGCGTGCGCTATTAAGATCCATCCACTACCAATCACCATCAAGCAGCAACCGGAAGACGAGTCATCCGACGAATCAACGCCTAGCCAGAAGATTCTAATTTTCCTATTGGCTAAGGAAGCGAGACGAGAAGGAAGAAGCTGGGAAAGGATTTGAAGCTCCAGGATGAGACAGAACTCATTGTTGAACTGAGGGAGTTACATCTCCAAGAATTTCTAAATAAATCTACAACAGTTTTTCGGTTTTAACTCTGTGTACAAAGTTTATTCCTTAATTTCCACGAGCAGAGTGCTTCAGCGCTCCACGGGCACTCGAACCCACTACCAAAGTCCCTATTTCACGACACTGCGACGCAACATATTTGACCAGATTTGATCATTTTTGTGGATCTAGTTCCAACATTTATCGTTCGTCAGCATAGAGGGCGTAAGAAAACCAGTTGTTTACATGTGAGACACGAAACCCCATATGGTGATTGGTCTACTCCTATACCTCGTCTGTGCTCTCATTCCTCTCTGCCCGGGGTTTCTCACAATCGGTTCACTATCTTTTATTGTGGGGCCGGCGACACAGCCGCGCATGTGCCGCGCAGTAAGCGCTACTGCGCCTGCGCGGCCGGGCGATAGCGGTAACGAGCGCATTGCCGACGAGCTTTTCGTTCTCTTTTCGCGACGCCTCTTAAAGTAAACGGACGTGTTCTTTAGTCTCCGTTCTACGCCTCGTCTCTCGGCCGACGACGTCGGGTCGTCGTGTCGATGAGTATTGTCGTCGGCGTGTAGTAACTCGTCGCGGTGCCGGCTCTCTCTTTGTACACTATGTCGCGACTCGTCTCGAGTGTCGCGAGCTCTCAGTCGGGAGTTGTTAAATAAACCTTGTTACTTTTGGTTACTACCCGACGTGTTCTTTACTCGTGAGGAGTGGGCCTCACGTGTATAACCTAGTTCCTCCTTGCCGCGACCACGTGGCGCGTCCATCTTGGACGCAGTCCGTCTGGACATCTATTTCGAGCGTTCTCGCCAGAGAACGCGTGGCCTCCGGCCACTGGTGACCCCAATCTCTCGTGTGTTACGAGATCTACGTTCCTAGTCCCCACATCCGTGGAGGACCGTCGGAACTCATCGATGCGTACATCTGTACGCCTCCACCATTAAAATCCCCACATTATCACATCGTGCGAGCCATCTATGTGTACTGTGACGAACTATACATTAAGATTGCTTTCTAATAAATTCATACAGGTTCGTATGGTAACGCAACAGTAGACATTCTGGTGTACTTCACGGAATGGAAAAAGTGGGAATAGAGGAAGACCCGATTTAGCGCAGCAACAAGAACATAAAACGGCAAGAATTACTGTGCAGCATTTCAGAGTTTCCACAGCTTTTGAAAGGGATACAGTTGTAGGGAAAGGTCTACCAACTCCGCACTCGTATACACTACTTTATTCTTACTAACTATGTACACTATTTATACTTACGGCTATTCAATTACGCTAACTTATGACTACGCGGCGCGGATTGAATCTACGGCAAATCTAGAGCGAAAAGATTTGAGAGTTGGCCACGTGTTCGAGCGCGGTGCGATGCTTGCGGCTGTGCGTGGCCTGCGTGCGTGCGTGCGCCGAGTTCGCGGAAAACAGAAGGCGATTCCTCTAATCGCGGTGAACAATTGTTGTTTTCCAGATCTTGTGTGCTTTAATCCGTCTGCTTCTTGCCATGTTCAATATGTTCGGGATGGTCTTCCTTGCAGAAAGAGGTAAATATTAAAAAATAGAAAACTCTACTTAGATAGAAGATATCCCTATTATTAGTCGTATTATGTTTCCTGAACGATACACGACGCTAGCAAGAACCGTAAAATATACAATTTTTCCAATTTTAAATACCTACAGTAACTCACAGTAATATTCTGGCACTTTTAAAATGATTATGCCGTGTTCTGAATTAGGCATTGTTCCGAGTTAGTCAACGCGCAATCGATTTCCTTAAAATCAGTCGATTTTTACAGAACAAGCGAATGGATACTCGATCGATCGATGTGAATTATTAATTTTTTGCTATTCCTTGTATCGAACGCGTAATATTGTAATACAGTGTTTAGATTTTCACTCTGCGCCAAGAACTTTTAATTTGCAGTTAAGTTTCTGCTTGCTCGATTGCCTAACATAAACTCTACAAAAATTGTTGTACCCAGAGCCTCCAAGAGACTGTTATTATTTTTAACAAATTGAGTCTCTTGTTACCTACAGACATTTAGAGATTTAACTTTCCATTGCTCGCATATGGCAGTTGCAATCTCAAAACTTTGAATTTAGCGTTTCAAGCATAAACGAACGTGTCGCTTACGCTAGCAAATATTTTATCTGCATTAAGTGATATAGACTTCCATGTAAACAGTTTTGTAGAAAATCGAGTATTGATTGACGGAGTCGAGTTAATAATTATTTCGGAGCAGCAGGATGCTAAATGTTGAATTCTGTTAAAACCGTCTTTGAAACATTTCAGAGTTTCCGCGCGCGTGCTAGCGCGATCAGCTAGCGATTCAAAGATATTGTTCTGCGAAGCAATATAACAGACATTGAACGTGCCAGAAATTCAGAGTATGTGATAGGAACAGTTTGGAAATCGTTGTACTATGTTAGAAGTTACTAGGCTCTGCCCAGGTCGACATTATTTCCCGCCGTACTCGTGGGACAGATATGGAGAATGATAATCTAATTTGTTTGGGATTGGCTGCGCGTGCCGTCAGATCTCGAACGCGAGATCCACCGCGCCGCCCCACTATTGGCAGGTGCTCTTGTCGCCGCGAGATCGACGGTCGATCGACGACGAGTCGTGTCATAGGCTGTCGCCGCCGGATCGATTATCGACGCCGCTAATAAAATTCTATTGGCCCGGGTTCAAATTCTGCAAATCATCGTTCCGGCGGTGATAGAAAACCGCCCGCGACTCGCCAACGATCAGATCGTTAGTTCATCTCAAAACGTTAGCATTGCGAAACAGTTCTCTCTAAAATCGTTAATTAGTAGCTAAGACGTCGCGCGTCGTGGGACCGGTCTAGCTACATCGATTCGGTTTCGGGATTCTCCTCAGCTCAGCTGAGAATAATCATAATTCATTTGTTTCATACATTTATTGCGATTTGAAGTCCAACCGGGCAGTTGGCTTCACCCTGTACATACTCTGTAAAGTTCGTAAGTGACGATCCGCTAGACGGTAATAAAGTGCTCGTCTCGTACAGCATAGTTTATATTCCGTCCCAATCCGTAACACATTAAAATTGAAGAGGAGAAGGAGGGGGAACCACACCCGGAAGTGCGCCTGCGCCTGCGCCGCCGATGCCGGCCCCTGCCCCGGTATCGGGAGGGGCCAGCAAAAAGAAGAAGAAAAAGAAAAAGAAGAAGGGCGCCGTTGCCGGGGGGGGGGCGCTTTTGCTGCCCCTCAGGCCCCGCCCGCTCCGCTGATGGCCCCTCGTCCGGCTCCGCCCCCTGCGCCTGCACCGGGCACCCCGGCCAAGCGGGGGACCTGGGCGGAAGTGCTCGGTAGGCGGGCCATTTCCGCGGCCAAGGCCGCTGCTAAGGCCGCGGCCCAAGTCGCGGCAGCCGTCTCGGCTGGCGCCTCCAAATCGAGGAAGGCCGCTGCTCCCGCCCCTAAGGGCGGGAAGACAGCGGCCAAGGTCAAGGCTCCCCTCGATCAGCGGCGGTGACAATCACCGTCGCGGAGGGGAGCACGCCCTCTTACGAGGAGGCCATCAGGAGGGCCCGCCAGGGCGCCGTCCTCGACGCCCTGGGCATTGGGGTCCTCAATTGGAAACGGGCGGTCACCGGGGGCCTCATTATTGAGGTCCCTGGTGCCGACGGGGGCCCCAAGGCCGACGCCTTGGCGGCCAGGATTGCCTCCGTCCTGGGGGGGGGGGATGGAGGTGAAGGTCTCCAGGCCCGTTAAAAAGGCGGAGTTTCGCCTCACGGGCCTGGAGGTGTCGGTCACCACCCAGGAGGTGACGGAGGCGGTGGCGAAGGCCGGGGGCTGTGCCGTCGAGTCCGTCAAGGTGGGCGAGATCAAAGCTCCGGCCAACGGACTCGGCACTGTTTGGGTACAGTGCCCGGCCGTGGCCGCCCTGGCCATTGAAAAAGCGGGGAAGATACGCTTGGTGTGGTCCACCGCCCAGGTGGTGGTGTTGGCGCCGATTGCCGCTGCTAAGGCCAAGGCCTGGGATGAGCTCCTGCTCACCCTCCGTGACGATCCGTGGGGACCCCCGTATAAGGCGGTGCTTGGGAAGCTCCGCCCCTGGGCGTCCCCGGTCACGGAGAGGCTAGACTCGGAATTTCTGGGGCGCGTTGTGAGTACCCTCTTCCCCCCTGGTGATGGGAATGAGGGGAGGAGGGAACGCGCCCCGGGTCCGACCATTGAATGGTCGGATGAATTCCGGGTCACCGAGTGGGAGCTGTACCGGGCCGTCCGGGAACTCCGGGCCAGGGGCAAGAAGGCCCCTGGCCCCGATGGGGTTCCCGGTGGTATAATGGCCTTAGCTCTGGAGGTCCTCGCCCCGGCGATCAGGAGCGTCATGGACGCGAGCCTGCGCCGGGGAGTCTTCCCCACTGTGTGGAAAACAGCGTGCCTGGTTCTCCTCCAAAAGGAGGGGAAACCCGCAGAGTCTCCCTCTGCATACCGGCCGGTTTGTTTACTCGACGAGGCGGGCTAGCTGTTCGAAAGAATAATTGCCGCCCGCCTCGTCGAGCATCTGTCGCGGGGTGGTCCCGACCTGAGCGACAGCCAGTATGGATTCCGGAGGGGGCGCACCACAATAGACGCGTTGGAGCGCCTGCGCCTCCTCCGGGAATGGGCTGTCGCTCGGGGCAGGGTGTTGATGGCTGTGTCGTTGGACATATCGAACGCCTTCAACGCCCTGCTCTGGAAGGAGATAGTGGGTGCGATGGAATTTTTCCAGGTGCCCCCCTATCTCCGGGAGGTGGTCGGCGATTACCTCCGCGGCAGAGAGGTGGTGTATACCGGCCGGTATAGCATTGTATACTCGAGGGAGACAAATCGCGGCGTTCCACAGGGGTCGGTCCTCGGACCGCTCCTGTGGAACTTAGCGTACGACGCGGTGCTGCGGGTTGTCCTCCCCCGGATACGGGTGTCATCTGCATAGCAGATCTGGTCTATGCCGAGGGGGGGGGGGGGGGTGGGTAAGAACCAGGCACCTGTGTGAGGCCGCCCTGGACCGCGTGGTCGGGCGAATCCGGAGGATGGGGTTGACCGAGGCCGCCGCAAAGACCGAGGCGATCTGGATGTACGGATCGCCTCGGCCGTGGCGGCTACCCCGAGGACAGGACCTCCGGATTCGCGTCGCTGAAACCTCCGGCGAGGTCGGGCCCAGGATGAGGTACCTGGGCCTGGTCATAGACGGTCGCTGGCGATTCGAAGGACACTTCGAGCTCCTCGCCCCCCGACTGGAGAGGACGGCAGCCGCATTGGCGCGGCTGCTGCCGAATGTCGGGGGGCCGGATTTGAAAGTACGCCGCCTCTATATGGAGGTGGTGCGGTCTATAGCCCTGTATGGGGCCCCCGTATGGCACCGCTCGCTCGGGGCCAGCACGCCTAGCCGAAAACTCTTAGAAAGAGTGCGGCGGCGGCTGGCCCTGCGGGTCATACGGGAGTACCGCACCATCTCCACCGAGGCGGCGGGACTCCTCGCCGTGATTCCACCTTTCACTGTGGTGGCGGCGGAGCGGGCGAAGTTATACCAGATCGCCCGCTCCTTCCACCGCCCGCCGGGGGTGGAACTCACGCGCGAGGAGGAGTTGGAGCTCGAAGGCCAGAATCGCCAGGCCCGGACGGAAGCTTTTTCGGAGTGGAGGGCGCTGTTGGCATATATTTTATATATGGTGCAGGAGGCGGGGAAGGTTGACCTTCCGCCTCACGCAGGTGCTCTCCGGCCATGGTTGCTTCGGAGAGTACCTGCACAGAATGGGGCGGGAGCCGATTACGCAGTGCCACCACTGCGGCGAAGATGTCGACACGGCGAGGCATACCCTGGAGGAGTGCCCTGCTTGGGCCGGGTCTCGCCGTGTCCTGAGAGCCGCAGTGGGCGGGTGGGACCTCGCGCTGTCGACCGTGGTCGACCACATGGTCGGCAGCGTGGGGTCGTGGAAGGCGGTGGCCTTCTTCTGCGATGAAGTTATGAAGCAGAAAGAGGCCTCCGAGCGGGCCCGGGAGAGGGGCCCGGGCTCCGCGAGGAGTATCTGGGCGCGGGGACGACCCCCGCGCCGACGTGTGCCCACCAGGAGGGGGGCGGCGAGGGCGGGGAGGGCGCGGGGGTCTCCCCCGCGTCAGCAGGTGCCCCAGGTTGTGGGGGGCGGGGTGTTGTCGGCGCGGGGAGTCTCTCCGCGCCCTATTGTGCCCCCACAACTGAGGGCGGTGAACTTGGGGGCCCGGGGCGTCAGCTGACCCGGGCCCCCGGGGGGGAGCATAGCTCCCCCCGTGATAGGCCGACACCCCCCGGGTTAGTTTCCCGGTGTGGGGGGGTGTCGGTCCGTCCCTCCCCGATTGGGGAGGGGGATCCGTGGGGGGTTTGGGGAATGAAAGGGTCGGGGCGTGCCGGATCGCGCCTCCGACGGCCCTTCCTTCCGGTGGCGGCGTCTTCCTGCCTCGGCCGGGGCTGGTTCCTTCGGGACACCGGCCCCGAGCGGGGCACGAAGACTCCGGGAGCTGTGGGTGGACCGAGCTGGGGCTCGGGAAGCCCAATCCGAAGGCTCCAGGGATGGGGACACCGGGCGGGTCCCTCCGCCCGGGGTCTTATAGCGTAGGCAATGGGGGAGGCTAACCCCCTCCCCCGGGGTGTGATGATAGCTGGGTGGTGTCCTGTTGAGTACTCGCGTGATCCAGGCACCTCCCCTTTAGCTTAGGTGGGTTTTTAGTGGGTAGCCTCTGGGGATCTTCCCCAAGGGCAGCCCCACATAACCCCGGCTTCCCCCAGGGAGCCGGGGTATGCGTAAAGACATTTTCCCACGAAAAAAAGGGATCACTGTCGTGGTAGCTTCCGATTCCCGAAGACGTTTACGCGAACGAACACACGTCAATCCCGTTACCGATCCTTGTCCCGTGACCCAAGATCGTCGTCGCGATATTCGCCCCGCGATTCGACTACAGGCTCCCGGGTTACTGGAGTGTGTGGGTGCTCTCACGCCAGCGGGAAAAACGACAGCTGTACTCTCCCGTCCGAGCCGGCCGGGGCTGACAAGCGGAGAAAAAGGCGACAAAGCGAACAGGAACGGTAAGTCCACACAGTGGTTCTTCTTCGTCGTAATTATCGCGAGTTGGTTCTCGGTATTCTATAGGGGGAACAACGAGGACGGTCGACGACGATTCCGTGCCCTCGCGGTCTCGCGAGCTCGCGGGTCGTCCGTCGGACGTGCAATATCGCGTCTCGTTCCCCGGAATTTCGCGTGCCGAGGCGCTTCTCGCCTCGTGCATTTCGCTCGCACCGAATCCGTCGGTGCTGTGAGCTACGACGCCGAGTTCCCGTCGAAATACCGTACGGAAGTCTTCCTCGGAGGAGCCGCCGTCGTTAGAAATTGCAATCGTCCGTTCTTCGCGTTCTTCGTTCCGAGTTTCGTCGCATAGCGCACCGCGCACCTCCGCCACGACAGTCGCACCGTAATCGCGCCGATCACCAGCGCGCCGCGAAAACTCTCGATTCCGCGGGAGTAATCTCCCGTGCCGAATTACCGCACACGCGCGGATTATTTGATCGTTCGACTCCCACGCGCTGCTATACCGACACCGATTCGCAATCATTGTACAAAGAGCGCGGGCTCTCGGGTGCGGCCACGTGGCCGCCTGCTTGTAAAATCTGACGCCAATAAATATTGTAGAGCCCACTTTGTTTTTCCGATCTTTTCAGCCTGCGCGATCCGCCCTGCCGTGAGGGCTGTCCTCGCTATTTCCGTGTCCGAACCCCCTGTGAAGCCAATCTTATCACCTATCCGACGCATAGAGTAAACTGCACCTTGGGTCACCGTACGCGTCATCTCCTCCTGACGCATAGAACAATTACTAAGATGCCCTTTGGATTTCAAGACTCATCATCGAAGATAACGTGCCCTTTCGGACCCCCAAAACTGTATATAAAGCCCACGCCAGCTCAATAAACCAGTCCAGTTGTGAATACCTCACGCCACGCGCTGTTATTCTACCCTGCCGACTCCGTATCTTGTACTACGGTTCCGAATACGTTATTTCCAAAGTATTAATACGCGAAATCGCGAAGTAATCATTGTCGTTTCCCGGATTACGACAATTGTCCCGTGACACCCCGACCCCTTTCGCGCCTCTTGTTCTTCTCGCGGTCCTCGAAGGTTCGACTCCCGTCCTCCGCCTCGGGCGAGGGCGAAAGTCTCTCGCGTTTCGCGCGGCACCCTTCCGGTGCCTGGCGCCCGAGCAGAAGGCTCTTTTTCGGCTTCGGAAAATCTTCGAAAACGCGTTAGTACCGGGAGGACCGCGTATTCACGGCCGTACACGGCCCGGCCTCAGTGCCCGTAAATTCCTGGAGTTGGCCCCGTTCCCGTCTCACTACGCTGTGAGAAGTGCCAACGTTACAATACATAAAAATGATTGATATATAATCATCATACAATCATAACTAAATTAATGATTATTAATAACAATTTCCATCTGAATACGCATTTTTTTTGCAAAAGAAATGTATTTCATATCGTGATATTCACGAATATTATACTTTCCCTCGTTCGTTAGAAGAGAGAAGAAAGAAACAACCCTGGTTATGGTTGAGCCCGTGTTATCGACAAACGTAGACGCTGCTCGCGTGATCCCGACTATTCCGAAGAAACGGGGAAGGATACGTCGAATAATTTTAATCGATCCACGGGAAACATGTCATGATAAATGCGAAATTCGGAATGCGTCACCTGTGATCTAGAAATCGTGGTCGAGACGGATCGATAGGCAATTTCAATCTCCTGCAAAATTTTTCCATTCCTGAAATTGTAATCTGGGCTCCCGTATGCGATTTCATTTCAAGTAAGTAGTGGAAGCAATTCATTTTACACGAAAATTGTCAAGAACATTTTTTAATGGTCAATTTAACTCCTTAAACGTTTTCAAATAACGATTTGTTTAAAAAGTACCTACAATAACACTAGAACGACGAGACCTGTTGAAGTGAGTCTAAAAAATGTTCTCAAATGTCCATTTGTTTAAATTGTGCGTATATTAATACTAGAACTAGAGGCTGCGTCAAAATGACGGATTAAAAATTGTTTAACACGTTAAGCACCACGCCGGTCCCTAGTGACCGGCGCTAGACTTTCCATTCAGGCCTCGTCGGTCAGCATGGGCCGGCGGCAGACTTTTCGTTCTTGTTGTCGCCGCGCGCCACGTTACCCGTCTTCTGTTTATACTTAGGCTCGCCTATCGGCGAGCGGCCCGAACGGAACGGCACGTAAAACCGGCGTAGCGCTTAACGTGTTCATCCACGAGTGCCGAGAGACTGCGCAAACGCATTCACGGAAGATCGTTCAATAAATATATTTCAACATGTTTATGATACGTTTATCGAAACAAAATACATGAAAGTATAATAGGTACTCGTCCCACGTCTGGTACTTGAATAATGATATAAAATAAAGCAATTGAGTTGCTCAAGCACCTGCTGTCAAAACACGGAATTGATTTATCCCACTCAGCACCTGCATGGTGTTGACGGGAATAAAACGTATTTCTCTCTGTAGAAATTTTCCATTGTGGAATGTAAATTTCGTGTTCGTTCGTGCGTCATAGCATTCTCTTGAAAGCCACTTGAAAGCCATGCCCGCTCAGTTACGTTTTCCCCGTCAAAATAAATTGCAACAATAAACACAGTAAAAGCAAACGTTTCAAACGATGCACTTTAAAATTTCGAAAGGGCTAGTCGAAGAAGCCGCTCCGGCCAATCGTCTTATTTCGAAAGAAAACTGTAGGTGGTAATAAAAATTGATTCTGAAGATTGACAAAAAAATAATATGTCACTAGCATGTGAACGACGTGTTGGTCAAAGTGTTAACAAGAGATAAAATCTTTATACAGTGAATTCTCGATATATGAGAACAACACGGGTCTTGCCAGCGTCGTGTATCTTCCAGGAGACATGTTTACACTCCTCGGCGTTCGAGCCTCCGAAATTCTTGGCCCCTCACGGGATATATCCCACGGTAGTGGGGATAATTCCGCAACGTTTATCATGCAGGCCTTGGCCACATATGTAGAGAAATCACTATATATTATAAAAATACGAGATAAAGCAAAGGGAAGATGAACAGAGATAAAATGGTGCTCGAACATGTGTTCGCAAAAAAATGAAATCAAAAAATGAAATACGTCTCGGTGAAACGCGTGCTTCCAAGTAGAAAATGTCCTCTCATCAGCGTGCACTGTGCATTAATTATATATGCACCGTGTACATACTATATTAACTACCTAAAAGCTTTGAAATGTTCGAAGTGAGTCGAAAGCCGCAACACAGTTTCGCGGAAATGAAAATCCTATTAGAGAGGAGAGCGTATATCACGTAGTGACTCTAAACGAAATTCCGGTAACATAATCGCCCTTTCGTCAAGCGAATCCGATTTCGAAAAGAAAAATAAATTTAAGTCACATTCGCAAATTGCCGATGTGAAACACGCCTGTAGTGGCAAGCTTTATTGGAAGGAAATTTGTTAACAACCAAAGTTAACAAACGTGGTTCACCTAACAACGCGCGAAATTGACAAAGTCCGCCGGCAAACAATACTTATGAAATTACGAAACCGAGAGAGACGAGTCTCGTTCACTGCGAAATTGAATGATCGATGGGTACTTGGAAGCAATTGCGAAGCTGGCAAAGAGCGTCTGAATCGGGAGAAGTATTGTTATGCACTTTATATAAGCAACAGAGCTGCTGTGACATTCGACCGAGATCGGATTAATTGACTTGCAAGTTAGCGAACCGGCGAGAAACTCCTTTGCAATAATCTTTAAATTTTCTTTGGAGGACAGTTAATTACACTGCGGACTTCTCTGCAGAAAAAAATTGTATCTGCATTCTATCGATGCGACTTGTCAATAAACGGAAATTTTTATTTTATTCAAGTATATAAAATCGTGATTTTACAACACTCTGGTTATTTCTGTCTAATTTTTTCGCTGACTTGTAACTAGACTTGTAACTAGACTAAAACACAGTAGTGTGCAAATTAATGCGATCACACCAATATTTTTAATGTCTTATTAGTTTTTTAAACTTGGGAACATGACTATGTCAGTCGTAGCGGCCATTTTGTTGTACGTTTGATGAGCCAGTCTGTGCTGACCTGTTAGGTATTAACATGTCGTTAGTGGATAAGTCTGTGACAAATTACATAAATACATAATTATTTCATTTCCGCTGACAACACGTCAATACAGCTCGACAGGTCAGCGCAGACTAATTCATCAAACGTACAACAAAATGGCCGCAACCACTGACAAGGTCATGTTGCCAACTTCATGTTCAATTTACTCTGAATTTCAGAAATTTTCGACGATGTTTTCACACTATAAATGTGTAAAGGTTCGCAATTTAATTACAGTAAATTCAATACGGTCCCAAGGAACAACAATCTCTTAATTGCACTCGTACACAAGCTTATAATTAATTATAGCCGATCGAATGTCGTCTCAAAGCACGGCAATCTTTTAGCTCGCATCAAAAAAAGGCCGCTTGATGTTCAACCTCCGTTCGTTTCTCGAGTGCACTTCGCTGGTTGCTAAGGGATGAAAAGCATCGTCCATGGTCTCGCATTTTAATATCCGCGCAACGATCAGCAAGATCCTCTGTCCGACCCAGCGCGGATCGTCCGCGAGTGAAATTAGCCAGTAGGCCATCAACGTGTAAAAAACTTTGTTTAATCAGTCACGATTACAGAGAAAGGGGCATTGAGAACGGTAATCGAGCCAGAAACTCCCCAGTTAGCCAAATGCCTACTCGACCAAATCGAGTGGAATGTGTGCTGCACACATTGCGAGCAAAAGACTTATGTATTTCGTACCAAACCCTGCTCGAAGCAGAATTTGGAACTCGTGTGTTTTGATTGTGACAGCAAAGTGTGTCGTGAAATTCCTAATGAAATGCGGCGGCAGATGTTTGTCACATCCATGCGAAGCCTACAGGTTGTAGGGGCTACGTATGTTGCCGCACCTTGCCGCAGCGCTAGCGTCGCCGGCATCAGCCGCGTGCAAGCGGCAAGAGCGAGTCGCCGCTCTCGACTCTGCGTGTCCGACGACCCAAGGCGGATTTGCCGCCGCCGAGATTACACAATCTCTCTCCTGTATCAGAGAGGAATGAGAGTGCTCACGCCCGGGGTTTCGGCGTTCCCACTTTCGTGACATCGCCGCTTTAGCATGGCACAGAACCGGTCAGTCTTTCCTGGAACAGAACCGGTCAGTCTTTTAGCATGGCACAGAACCGGTCAGTCTTTTAGCATAAAACTGAACGCACATTATTTTTTTAACCAGGATTAGAATGTACAGCTTAATTGTTTTATATGAAATATGTAACTAACATGTAAATCTTGTGTACAAAATCTCTAATATTAATTGTAATGATACGTATTTTATTTTTTTTCCAAGTTTGTAGTTGCAAACTTTAGTTGTAAAAAATGGAAAATCCGGAAAAATTCGAACAAATAAAGATCTCATATCGAAGTTTAAAAGCGACCAACCTGAATATTAATTTAATAATGAGCTATTGTCATCAACACTATCTTAAATTTTTTCATACATTTAGCTACTGTTATTATTAATTTAAAAAATTTTTCTTTCATGAATAAATATTTTTCCACCTCAGCACCATAAGATTTTTACTAGATGACTTTAAAAAAACATTAGAACTATTTTTAAATAATTTTACTCGAAAACATTCTAGTTTACTCTTTATTTCACCGTTCTACTAATTTTTTATGGGCTGCATTGCAGCTCTGTTTAACACTCCTTTACAACTCAATACCATGGTACCATCCATATTCAAGGAAGAACAATTTTTTGCGACGACCATTGAAAAAACAAAAGTGTTTCCTTCATTTCAGTCCTTTAGTGCGTTGGTGACGTAGCGCCCAGCACACCTACCTGTGTTCTGTGTAACATCTGGAGTTTTATGGTACGCTAACAATTGCTATTGACTCGCAAGCCAGACCGTACAAGCGAATGCATCCACAACTTCCAGAGACCTGCCTCCAAAACTAATTAAAGGAAGGCTAGACATGCAGTGTGTACTATACTCCTCAAAAGAGGCGGATTCCAGTCGCTCGTGTTATAAACCTCATTCGATACTTCATCGAAAGGGTGATCTTACATATTTCTGTAACAGTTCCAAGTGCATGCACTTTGTTCATGATACCCTCTTTGTAATTATTAAATTCAATTAAATATTAAGTAAATCTTTCACGGTGCTAACGGCCCTCGCAGAGATGGGCATTATTTGGGATAAAAAATTATTTAAATGAAAATTTGAATAAAAGATACTTTATCTTTATTTGTTATTTGAAGGTTCGAATAAAAAAAAGCATCTTTATTGGACGAGTATCGGATAAATAATTTTATTCGTCGAGAATTTATCCGACGAATAAAGATAATTTTTTCTATTCGAAGCGGATTTATTCGAACTTCGAATAATTTTTTCATCTTTTATCTGTATCTTTTATTCGAAGGCTTCGAATAAATCTTGGAATAACTTTTGCCGAGCGCCGAGCTTCAAAGACCCAGCAACGACGGACGACATACAATGTAAGCGAATGGAGAATCGCGCACGTATGAAAGTTTAAACTTTTAGATTTTTCAATATATCCTCATGAAATTGTGACGAGCGAATGGAGGGGATTTTCCTGATGAAAATGAGGTCAAATTCGAGTGTAATCGAACAAGTTTCACTGATACCTAATTTTACGATAAAAAATACAATCTCATTAAAGACAGTCCAAATGATGTCGTGTTTGGACTCATTTCGATCGGAACCAGCTCTACAACTCATTCGTCTTAACAATATTGTTCTGATTAAAAACATACAAGCATAAATTGCCAGTAATGCTCGATTCCCCATCTGCTTACATTGTAGGCTGTTGGTCGGTCGCTGGTCTTTGAAGTTCCGAGCTCGCAGAGTCGCGAGATATCGGTGTGAAACAACTACCAATCCAATTGCAAAACTTCATTGTTTTTCATGATATTTTTATGGGACTTGCGCCAACTAATTCGTGGCATTCTTCTGATTAAAATGACACTAAACACGGTACAAATTGGACTGTATTTAGCATTTTTATCCGTAGATTTATTCGAAGGCTTCGATAATTTTTGCTATAACTTTTGCCAGCTCGACGAATAAACGGCGACGACGGCCGACGAGGACTGACGAGCGCCGAATGTCTAAGACCCAGCGACTGCCAAACGGCACACAATGTAAGCGGATGGAGAATCGTGCATTATTGGCAATTTATGCTTGTATGTTTTTAATCAGAACAATATTGTTAAGACGAACGAGTTGTAGAGCTTGTTCCGATCGAAATGAGTCCAAACACGACATCATTTGGACTGTGTTTAATGAGATTGTAATTCTTATCGTAACATTACATATCAGTGAAACTTGTTCGATTACACTCGAATTTGACCTCATTTTCATCAGGAAAATCCCCTCCATTCGCTCGTCACAATTTTATGAGGATATGTTAAAAAATCTAAGAGTTTAAACTTTCATTCGTGTGCGATTCTCCATCCGCTTACATTGTATGTCGTCTGTCGTCGCTGGGTCTTCGACGTTCGGCGCTCGTCGGTCCTCGTCGGCCGTCGTCGCCGTTTATTCGTCGAGCTGGCAAAAGTTATCCGAAGATTTATTCGAAGCCTTCGAATAAATCTACGGATAAAAATGCTAAATACAGTCCAATTTGTACCGTGTTTAGTGTCATTTTAATCAGAAGAATGCCACGAATTAGTTGGCGCAAGTCCCATAAAAAAATAATGAGAAATAAAGAAGTTTTGCAATTGGATTGGCAGTTGTTTCACACCGATATCTCGCGACTCTACGAGCTCGGAACTTCAAAGACCAACGACCGACCAACAACCTACAATGTAAGCAGATGGGGAATCGAGCATTACTGGCAATTTATGCTTGTATGTTTTTAATCAGAACAATATTGTTAAGACGAATGAGTTGTAGAGCTTGTTCCGATCGAAATGAGTCCAAACACGACATCATTTGGACTGTCTTTAATGAGATTGTATTTTTTATCGTAAAATTAGGTATCAGTGAAACTTGTTCGATTACACTCGAATTTGACCTCATTTTCATCAGGAAAATCCCCTCCATTCGCTCGTCACAATTTTTTGAGGATATGTTGAAAAATCTAAAAGTTTAAACTTTCATTCGTGCGCGATTCTCCATCCGCTTACATTGTATGTCGTCTGTCTTCGCTGAGTCTTTGATGCTCGGCGCTCGGCAAAAGTTATTCGAAGATTTATTGGAAGCCTTCGAATAAAAGATATAGATAAAAGATGAAAAAATTATTCGAAGTTCGAATAAATCCGCTTCGAATAAAAAAAATTATCTTTATTCGTCGGATAAATTCTCGTCGAATAAAATTATTTATCTGATACTCGTCGAATAAAGATACTTTTTTTATTCGAACCTTTGAATAACGAATAAAGATAAAGTATCTTTTATTCGAATCGTTATTTAAATAATTTTTTATCTAAATAATGCCCAACTCTGGTCACAGGTGCCTTTTGGAAGGACAGCCCACCTGTTATCTAAACATTCTTTTAAAGTCCTTTTTTTACAGTCGCAGAGGAAGAAACGCTCTGTATTTTGGATTTCAAGTAATTGTAGACACTTGTATGATTCTGTTATATATACTACTTTGATAAAATTAGAAAATAAAAATTATGTGGCGTGTGTAATGTCGTACAAAGCAGTTTCAGATGAATGATAATGTGTTCAGGAACTGTTACAGAAATATGTAAGATCACCCTGTCGATGAAGTATCGAATGCGGTTTATGACACAAGCGACTGGAATCCACCTCTTTTGAGGAGTTTAGTACACACTGCATGTCTAGCCTTCCTTTAATTAGTTTTGGAGGCAGGTCTCTGGAAGTTGTGGATGTATTCGTTTGTATGGTCTGGCTTGCGACTCAATAGGGATTGTTAGCGTACCATAAAACTCCAGATGTGACACAGAACACAGGTAGGTGTGCTGGGCGCTACGTCACCAACGCACTAAAGGACTGAAATGAAGGAAACACTTTTATTTTTTCAATGATCGTCGCAAAAAATTGTTCTTCCTTGAATATGGATGGTACCATGGTATTGGGTTGTAAAGGGGTGTTAAACAGAGCTGCAATGCAGCCCATAAAAAATTAGTAGAACGGTGAAATAAAGAGTAAACTAGAATGTTTTCGAGTAAAATTATTTAAAAATAGTTCTAATGTGTTTTTAAAGTCATCTAGTAAAAATCTTATGGTGCTGAGGTGGAAAAAATATTTATTCATGAAAGAAATTTTTTTTAAATTAATAATAACAGTAGCTATATATATGAAAAAATTTAAGATAGTGTTGATGACAATAGCTCATTATTAAATTAATATTCAGTTTGGTCGCTTTTAAACTTCGATGTGAGATCTGTATTTGTTCGAATTTTTCCGGATTTTCCATTTTTTACAACTAAAGTTTGCAACTACAAACTTGGAAAAAAAATAAAATACGTATCATTACAATTAATATTATTCTTAATTTATATTAATTAGAGATTTTGTACACAAGATTTACATGTTAGTTACATATTTCATGTACAACAATTAAGTTGTACGTTCTAATCCTGGTTAAAAAAATAATGTGCGTTCAGTTTTATGCTAAAAGACTGACCGGTTCTGTCCCAGGAAAGACTGACCGGTTCTGTGCCATGCTAAAAGACTGACCGGTTCTGTTCCAGGAAAGACTGACCGGTTCTGTGCCATGCTAAGGCTGAGCAGATGTCAGCACTATATCGGGAACGCCGAAAACCCGGGCGTGAGCACTCTCATTCCTCTCTGCCTGTATCAACCTTCGTCGAGAAAGGACATAATAAAAGTTCTCCGTACTACACACGCAACAGTGCCTTCCATCCAGTTTCCGGTTTCCCGGCGGTAGTAGGCCGCAGTCTGGAAATTCCCAGACCGTAAACCTACAAGGTAAAATTCAATGCGGCATCATGCGGCATGGGAGCCAAACTTTGGCTTCGTTATAGAGGGCAGGTCCGTCGCACTAAGAACGGACGTAACCTTGTTCTAACAGTAAATATCGGGAAAAATTGAAGTAAATATTCCTGTGTAGGGTGGGAAAAGGTATTTTATTTAAGTTTCAATGCGTAATAAAGATAAAGTGATGCGTAAACACCACAATGTGTCGTGAAAGACAAAGCGCCGTGTTGTGTAATTCGAAGAGCGTACGTGCGAGAAAGGGAGAGAGAGAACGAGCGCGAAGAGTGTGCGTGCGAGAGAGAAAGAAAAGAGCGCGAAGAGTGTGCGTGCGAGACAGAGAGAGCACGAGTGTGCGAGAGAGAGAGAAAAGAGCGCGAAGAGTGTGCGTGCGAGAGGAAGTGGATTCGAAGAAGATTGAAAGAAGTATATGGAAAGGGATGACGGAATATTTTTAACTCATTAATTTCTTTTAAAGCCATAATATGTATAATTTTTAATTTATGATGCGCGTATGTTAGGTGTTGCGCGTTACGCGATCATGCGCAGTGCAGTTTGCGACACCAGACTGGGAATAACAGCTCTCACGACGAAGGTGTCGGTGTTTCGACACGCGCACTGATTCCGTCTTGTTTGATTAGTGATTCCTTTGTTAGTTAATTACTAATTATTAAGTTCGTGAATTAACTGTGAAGCGGTGAAGACTGGATGAGCAGTGGATTCGAAGGAAGGAAGGATAGAAGCAGAGAAGACGCCAGATAAGTATTGCCACGTGGTATTGTTACCAATACACGTAACAAATTATTATATATTTTGTATATTATTTATTCAGTTTTCTTTTACCCCCATGGATCGTAGAGTTTTGAAGAAGTCGGTTTCGCGAAAACCGTATAATAAATTAAGCGCTAGGCAGAAACGAAATATTCGGCGCGAAATAACTTCAAATTTGAGGAAGTTTTCACGTGACAATAAATTACAAAGTCCCCCTAATCTTGATAATCTGCAGAACATTCCCAGCACGTCTTCTTTATCCGTGCCTGTCAGTAATAATAGTAATGAAAGTCTTCTTAATATTCCCACCACATCTTCATTCACGCATGATTCGTCTTCTACCTATTCATGCGATGATGTGGTTTGGGAATCTGCTGGTACTGTTTCAGAAGTATCATTTCGTGATGGTTTAGCATCTTGCTTTGTGGACAATAATTTAACGCACACTCAGGGGAACAACATCTTATCTCTTCTACGTACCCATTCGTGTTTTTCTAGTTTGCCGAAAGATATAAGAACGCTCATTAGTATACCATGTACCAGTGTCGTCACCTCTGTCGTAGAACAAGGAGAGTAAGTTCATTTTGATGTAGAGTTGGAAATAGTTAAACAGTTATCTCAATGTTCTCCAGTAATTCCTGGAGAGTTGCAATTATATTTTCATGTGGATGGATGTAGTTTAGATAGTTCCAATACAATTCAAATTTGGCCTATTTAAGTCAGAATTGTAAATATCTTAAATAGTAAACCCATTGTAGTAGGGATTTATAAAGGCACTCAAAAAACCGAGGATTGTAACAATTACACTGTCCAACACCAAAAAAATATTGCAATACCTGTTGGGTGATTCTTATACACTTTGTCATCCTAAAACCGAATCTGAAAGTAGAATTGCTCCATCACGCAACGTTTTCGAAAAATTTTGGTTCTTGTAAAAATGCCCGATTTTGATACGAAACGACGTGTTACGCAAAAACTAAACACGCGAGAAAGTTCAAATTTGAGTCAAGAGATAGAGGGGACTCTCCTCTACATACTCATATAGTCAATTATACTTTTATGTTCTTCCTAATAGTTGTAAATGGTTGTTAAAGTTTGAAAATGTGCCGACGCGGGTTCTTTGTACGCTCTATTTTTGTATTTATATGAAAAATCCTTTATCTAGCAGGAATTTACTATACAGAAGTGCATTCTACAGACATTTCTGGTAAAGAAACCATTCACGAAAAGTATTTGGTTCCCTTAATGTACGAGAAGGTTCAGAAAATGTTAATTGACAGCGTGTGCGTGACGTGTTCGCGCCAGACGGCCATTACAGCCTTTTCGCGACTCGCCAGGGCCGTCGCTATGCGTAGTCGACGTTGGTACCACTCAAGTATGTCTTTGCTTACTATGCTTAATTAAATACATTTTTTTGTCTTTTTGGGTGCCAATCATTACAAAAGATTATAAAAATACGAGTTATATTCACATTTCATTGTGGAAATGCTTAATAAAGAAAATTGAATACAAAAACTTACCTATTTCTGATGTAAACAAATTAAAAATGTTTCCGCCTTGCTTGACGTTTGTTCCTGGTATCCCGATTTTCAATAATAAGTAAATAATCCTTCTTTACTAATTTCTCCCATTTTACACACGTGTGTAAAATGGTTTTAACCTGGCTCAGGTTCGATAATATGCTATTCGCTGCTAGTTGTACTATGAAAATAGGAAGGGATCTGCCTTCGTCTGATGCTCTTTTGGTCGTGAATCTTTTTACTGAAAGGAATGTGACATCCGGTATATTTCTATTAACTAAATCATCTAATATTTCGGCGGGCTCGAAATTGCCTTCAATGTTTTTTAATAGGATTGTGATGTTTTTGTTTGATTTGGGGGTGTAAGTGAAAAACTGTATTTGTAGCTGTTTTAATGAATCGCACGCGATTTTGTGGTTGTCTAGAGTGTGAGTTTGTAGTGTATGTTTGTTGTTATTTATTCTTTTTACTGTGAAGTTTGTTATTTTTTGTTTTAGGGATGCTATTATAGGTTTTATTGTGTCTGTGAAAATTGTGATTGGGGGAGGTTTATGGCTACGCTCGCTGTCGTTTATTGATGTGTTTACGGGTGTTGGCGGCGATTGTGTTTCGGTACCTGTGTTTGGTGCCGGTTGGGGTGGCCTGGGGTCGTGTTTGCCTGCTGTGTGCTGCTTCAGCCCTTGGTTCAGTTGTTGGGATGTTTGTTGATGCGCCTGGTTTTTATCGTTGGTGGTCCCTGCCGTCGTTGCCGTTTCCGCTGACCTTGGGACATCTGGAGGTTGCTTTCGCTCCTGGTTATGTTCCTTCGTCGTGTGTTTTGTTTCCTTTTCTGATTTTTTTATGGTTTTATGCGCATCCGTGCTTGGGCAGGGTCTTTTATGTCCTGCGACGGTGCCGTCCTTTTGTCTCTTGGAGACGCTTGGCTCAGGTAAAGCCGGGTATGGGTTGGGTTCAATGTCGGTTTCTAATGCTGCAAAGGGCCTAGCCGATTAAGATGGTCAAAACTGCCCTTAGAGGTTTTTCAATAATTAATGAACCATTTGAAAGCTGACCCAGAAAAACCCCTCTGAGCAAAATTTCAACCCCCTATCTTGCCCGTGAGGGTAGTTACAGGGTAAATTAGATTTCGCGCTTTTCCGCGCATTTTCCACACTCTGATGCTTCCTAAAATTCTGAAAAAAATGTGGCATATTTTGGATCCTAAGGCAGATTTTTGAGAATTTTTTCAGATTTTTTGGATGCAAACTGTGGTCGAAAAAAATGAAAAACCTCAAAAAAATCGGAAAAATGCAGGTTTCTCAAAAATATGAAAACATGCTATTGAGCTGTTTAGTGCCCCAATAAAGTACCATAACAGGCAGTGTCCTCAATTTTTTTTAGATTTTTTGTTGTGGGAAGTCCTTGTCAAAAACAAGAAAAACCGAATTTTTTCGCCGTTTCTGCTATTAGGAGGAAAGTTACACTTGTTGGTTTTACCGCAGGTATATATTAAGTCATTTTAAACAGTATTACATTGAAACAAGTAAGTGTTTGACCTAAGAAATGTTTTAAGAGAAATAATGAATTGTATTTTGTGCGATATATACCAGAATGTTCGTAACGTTTACAACATCGCCGGTTGGCACATCGGTTTAGGCGTCGCCAGTGGCTAGGTTACCCTCGAAGAGGTAAGACGTGCCCTTGCGCAGCCTTCCGACTCAGGTACCCGCGTGGTAGCGAATAGCAGAAAGCTTCCAAGTGTCATCGCAGTGGATAAATTCGTGTGTGCAAATTAGTGCAGTGCTCTCGCTAAAGTGTGTGTACCCAGCAGGGTAACCACAATTGCAATACACGGTCACACCCATATTACAATACAGCAGGACAGTGAGTGACAAAAATCCGAACCAACAGCACAATAGAGCGTGAGTCCCAGGACCACGTGAGGGCGGGCGCCCCAACAAATGCATCGAACAGCAAAGTAACACAAACAGACGAAGTCACATCATATTCCAAGAGGTACGCACTAGACACAATCAAGATAGCCCATCAGGGCAGAGCAGACACACGCAAATCAAAATGCTGCTTCCCAGACAGCATAATAGAAGACCCGCAAACAACATTACTATTAAAACAGCTCAATAAAAACATCAGATCGCAGAGACGCCTCAACCCAGCTCCAAATATAGCAAAAAGAAAAACAACACAGTTAAAGACAACACCCGTCAGCTCAGAAATGGGCAAAATAAAAAAGTCGCTCACCACCACGCAAACACAAAAAACCGAAGTACCAGCATCAAACCACCAAAGCAGCCAAATGGACCACTTACTAAAATTAATAGAAAACCTAAATGCGACAATCGCAAACCTCACGAAACAGCTAGAGGAAGAGCGCAACAAGAACAATGCCGCAACACACAGCAGATTCGCAGATGCGAACAAAGGGCCTAGCCGAATAAGATGGTCAAAACTGCCCTTAGACGTTTTTCAATAATTAATGAACCATTCGAAAGCTGACCAAGAAAAACCCCTCTGAGCCAAATTTCAACCCCCTATCTTGCTCGTGAGGGTAGTTACAGGGTAAATTAGATTTCGCGCTTTTCCGCGCATTTTCCACACTCTGATGCTTCCTAAAATTCTGAAAAAAATGTGGCATATTTTGGATCCTAAGGCAGATTTTTGAGAATTTTTTCAGATTTTTTGGATGCAAACTGTGGTCGAAAAAAATGAAAAACCTCAAAAAAATCGGAAAAATGCAGGTTTCTCAAAAATATGAAAACATGCTATTGAGCTGTTTAGTGCCCCAATAAAGTACCATAACAGGCAGTGTCCTCAATTTTTTTTAGATTTTTTGTTGTGGGAAGTCTTTGTCAAAAACAAGAAAAACCGAATTTTTTCGACGTTTCTGCTATTAGGAGGAATGTTACACTTGTTGATTTTATCGCAAGTATATATTAAGTCATTTTTAACGTAATTACATTGAAACAAGTAAGTGTTTGACCTCAGAAATATGTTTTAAGAGAAAAATAAATTCTATTTCGTGCGATATATACCAGAATGTTCGCAACATTTACAAAATCGACAGTTGGCCGAGCAGTCAAGGTGTCGGACTACGCAGCGGAAACGCTGGGTTCGAATCCCGTCGAGGGTAAAGTTTTTTTTTCCATACATCATCTTTATTTTTTCAATTTCTTCTTACATGGTTTATTCATGTGATTTTTAAAATATTTTTTTAATGTTTTAAAAATATTTAAGAAACATTTTTGAGTAAAATATATGTAAATATAGTTTTAGAGTATCTATCACTTCCTCGATTCTCTAATTGTATATGATCTTCATTACGGTCCTCTCTAACATTCTTAATATTAAAATTCATTAATCTGGTTTCTAAGCCTTGCGTCTTCATAAATTAGGGAGGAAATGAGAAGAATTCTGAATAAATAACACGCAGCAAAGTATTGGTTTTTGTCAAATTGAAAGAAAAGGGCTACATACTACCACTATTTTTAAAGTGAGGTATCAGGTACAAATAAGACTTAGCCATTCCTCTTTATTGTAACGTACATGAGGAT
The DNA here is from genome assembly GCF_050948215.1 of Halictus rubicundus. NCBI lineage: Eukaryota > Metazoa > Arthropoda > Insecta > Hymenoptera > Halictidae > Halictus > Halictus rubicundus. Next base: position 1,938,781 of record NC_135152.1, read on the forward strand.
GTATTTCCGTTTATAGTTACTTGATTGAAAACCATCATGAAGAGGGGAGACTTTTGTATTGTCGACAGAGGTTTTCGAGATGTTACATCTCATTTAACAGGTCTTGGTTTCAGAGTTCTCATGCCTGCTTTAAAAGGTAATCGTTCTCAACTTTCGACGAAAGAGTCGAATTATTCCCGAAAAGTCACGAAAATTAATTGGGTTGTAGAGGCAATGCATAGTATACAAGATCAAAAGTACCAGCTTCTACACAAAAAAGTAGACAACAAAACCTTTCCAAAAATTGGACATAATTGGAACTGCAAAACGACTCCATTTCAAACAGTATCCTCGGTAGATACTCTGGATTTTCCGGAAATGACAGAAGTAGATTTAAAAATTCTTTTCACGGAATCTTACCAATTTTCGCAAGCAATTTCTATATCTGGCGGAAATCGTGGACGAACACAATAATATAAATATTAATTTATTGCCTAATCCAAGAAAATAATATCATTAAATTCGAAGTCAAATCGGAGTAATATAAATAAAAGTTAGTTAAAAATGTTACCTCAATATTTTTTTAAAACATTAAAAAAATATTGTTAAAATCACATGAATAAACTATATAAGAAATTGAAAAAATAAAGATGATGTATGGAAAAAAAACTTTACCCTCGACGGGATTCGAACCCAGCGTTTCCGCTGCGTAGTCCGACACCTTGATTTTTTTTTTTTTTTGAAAATATGTTTATTGGTTTAACTATGTACAGTGTCTTATGCTATTGGTACTTCTAATAAACATACAGAAAACTTAACCATTATTTCTACGGGTTGGTTATATAATTGGTTACGCGATTGCAACTCTCCTATATAATCGGTTTGTTTAAGGTTAGGGGTTATTGGACTATATTATGCTATGGTATTGCACTTAGGTAGCTCTTTGGTGTGCTTACTTTTTTTTTTTTTATGAGATGGGGAAAAAAAATCCTGCTCGCGTAGCAGGGTGAAAACCCCATTGTCGGTCTAGATGCTAATCCTTACTAACTATCCTACATACTAGGTTAACAGAGAATAAATGTCAATAATAACAACTATGTACAACTTAAACTAACGGCTATGTACAACTTATATTAGGGCTATATACAGGGTGCTCCCTTCCCTTTTCCGCACGGGTAAGGAGGTGATTATGATGTTTGGTGTGAGCTGTGGGCGGTGTTTTTGCGGCTACGAAGAGCCCTTATGTGGTGACTGCTGTCATTGAGCCACCAGTATTTTTTAAAACGTAGTCGGTCGAAGTTGTTGCGGTCGCGGTGTGGTAGTGAGGTTGAAAATTTGAATTTTTCGGGGTGTTCCGTGTACTCGTTGTAGGTTAGAGCCAGTCTTTTGTTGGCTTTGTTGCGGCGCCAGTGGTAAATTATTGGGACGTTGTTGTGGTCTTGAATAAGACCGTTTGTGTCGCAAAAAGTGAAGGCTTGAGGGGGAGGTAGCCTGTGTGTAATTGTTGTTGTGTGGTGGTTATGTCGGGGTGCGCAAGGTCTTTTGTGATGTTGTTTTCTATGTGGGGTAACTTGCTGTGGTAGTCTCTGGTTAATTTTATTATGAATGAGTCTATTCTGGGGATGTCGGCCGTGTTATATAGGGTTGTCTTGTTTGTGTAGTGTTGCCAGTTTGTGTGTTTGTTTCTGTAGATTTTATTGCATGCTCTTAAGCATTTTCGCTCAAACATCCTCAGCCTTTCCATTGTCGTGTGGTTGGTGTTCCACCAGATGGGGGCTGCATATGTTAGGATGGGCCTGATTAGGAGCATGTATAGGATAGTTTTAGTGCGTCCGGGGAGGTTTTTATTATAGAATAGTCTACTGTTTGCTTTGAATGCTTTGGTCGCCTTAGATAGTTGGATAGATATGTGGTCGTTGCCTCTTAGCAGATAGTCAATGTGTACTCCTAGGTACTTTACAGCTTTTTTATGTGGGATTTTGCATGTTGTTGTGGTGCCTGGTTCTGTTGTGCTGATTTGAAATTTGTTGCCGCCAGCTTTAATGTTGGTGGACAGGTAGTGGAGGGGCTTTCTGAATAAAATTGTCTCACATTTTTGTGGGTTTAGTTTGAGATTCCAGGTGCTATAGTATTGGTTGATTTTGTTAACTGTTGCTTCAAGTTCGGTTTGTACTATGTTGACTCGGTTGCTGGATGTGTATGTCACTAGGTCATCGGCAAATGCCAGTTCCCGCTGCCCTGCCAGGTTTATTAAATTCAAATGCATTGAGGAGGTCGCTGGTGTAAATGTTAAAGAGGATGGGAGAGTTAACGGTGCCTTGTTGGAGGCCTTCTGTTATGGAAAATGTTATTGTCGAGGTTGTGGTTCCGTCCCAGGTTATGAATTTTTTGTTTGTCGTCATGTCCCAGATTGTTGCTGTCAGCCATTTTGGGAATTTTTTCTTGTGTAGCTTGAAAATGAGACCGTTTAGCCAGACCGAGTCGAATGCCTTTTCGAGATCAAGTAGGGCTGCGCCTACTAGTTGGTTGTTGCTAATGTTGTGGTTGATGTCGGAAATGAATTTATGTATTGCGTGGGTTGTGGAGTGTTTGTGTTTGAACCCGAATTGGCTGACACTGCCAAAACAAACACTGTACAGTGTTGTGCTATTTTGTTGTTTATGATGGCTTCGTATATTTTACTTATGCTAGAGGTCAGGCTAATCGGTCTGTAACTGGATGGGTCTGTCGGGATTTTGTTTTTTTTTATGATGGGTAGGATTTTCGCGGTTTTCCATATATTAGGGAAGTATTTGCTGTTTAAGGCATTGTTGAAAAGGATGGTCAGGTGTGTGATTATTTTTCCTGGTATGTGTTTCAGGGCTATTGGGGGGATTCTGTCTGTTCCGGATGATGTTTTGTTAGGGAGTTTTTTGATGATGTGTGCGACTGTGTATGGGTTGCAGAACGGGTCGATTTCGCTGTTTGCGTCGTCTGGGCTTGTGGCGTTGTTTTGGTCGGAGAACTGAGTTATGGTGTTATTGTTGTGTCGGTCATTTGTGAATTCGTTTGTTAGTGCGAGGGTGGTGTTGTCAATTAGTTCTCTAAGTCTTGTTCCGGTGTTAAGATGTCGTGGGGAGTTGATTATTTCGTAGTATGCTCCTATGGCGTTGAGTTTGTCTGTTGGTGTTGTTAGAATGTACATGTCATTTGATGTCTGGAGGGTTGAGGTGTTGCATTGGCTTCTGGTAATGATTTGTCTGTTGTTTTGCTTTATGTGGATGGTGTCTATCGAGAGAGGGGGTTTACGTCTGAATATTGAGTTGATTTTTGGGAAGAATGTGTCGGAGTTTCTGTGGTCTATTTTTTTTATTACATTGGTCCAGTATTTGTTAATGGCTTTGTGGAATTCTGAGTGTAGTTTTTTAGTTAGGAGTTTGTGTATGGATTTTGCTGTTTTTGTTATGATTAGGTGTGCGTTGGGGTCTGTTAGGTGCAGGTTGTGTAGCATTGTGTTTAATGTTTTTTTGTGTTTTTGTAGTTTGGTGATTTTTCTATTAATGTACATTGTCGTGTTATTGCGTTTCTTGTATTGGGGGGTGTGGGTGTCTAATGCATTCTGTATGGCTTCAGATATGATAAGGAGGTTGCTGTCGATTTCTGTTGTGGTCAGGTTGTAATTGGTGGGGATCGTGTTTGTGTAGTGTCTGTCTAGGTGTTTAGTGAAGTTCTTCCATTTGGTGGCTTTGTAGTTCCGTGTTATGGGATCTGGGTTAGCGGTTGGTAGTAAGTTTGAGGGCAGGGAGAATTGCACTGAAATGGCTAGGTGGTCACTGTCGTAGGGCAGAGTACTGGCTTTCCCGTTGATGTCGTTTGTTAATACTAGCCTGGAATCTGTGAGGCAGATGTCTAGAAAAGATAGGCTTGTATGTGGGGGTGGTGGTCGTAATTGTGTTAAGTCTGTATGTTAGGTCGTGTTTGGTCTCCCATTTTTTAAAATATCGTCCTCTCTGGTTGTTTGATTTGTCACCCCAATCTGTTCGTTTAGTGTTGAGGTCACCGGCTATAATGTAATAGTTGTTGTCATCATGGAGTTTGAGTGATTGGAATAGTCGGTCTAGTTCAGTTATGTAAAGTGTTCTGTTGTCGTTTGTCGTGTATGCGCTTACTATATATAGTGTGTGGTTGTTAATGGTCTTTATTTTTATAATCGTGTATTCGAGTATTTTGTTGTCTGTTGAGGAGGGGGAGTGTATAGGTTCATGTGGTATATTGTTTTTGATTAGAATTGCTGTTCCTCCGCCTTGGGTTGCGTTGGGCCTATCTTTCCTGTAGAGCTTGTAGTTTTTGAAGGTGAGTTTGTGGGAGGAGTTGAGCTTGGTTTCCGAAAGTAATATTATGTCGTGGTTGTGTGTAAGTAGGAATTGTTTCAGATCGAGCCTGCGTGGGTGTGTTATCAGTGAGTTTACATTAATTGCTGCAATTTTTATGGTGGTGGGAGGGCTGGCGGCGTTATTATTCATTATGTTTGTCGAATAGTGAGTTTAGAACAAATTCTAATTTTTCGGTGTTAATCGCTACCTGAGTGGCTATTTGTTGTAATTGTGCGGCGATGATTGTGGCTAATTCGGACTTGAGGTTGGAGATCCAGTCGAGTGGGGGTTGCTGGGTGGTTGGTTTTTCGGTTTGTTGTGAGCTGGTCAATCTGTTGATCCTGTGGGTTTCGTTGGCGTGTGCAGGATGTTGCGTTGTGGCTGGTGCTTGGGATGTCTGCTGGGCAGTTGCTGTTCCCCTGACCATTTGGGCGAATGTGGGGTCGTTTGTGACCGTTGTCGCGATTTTTTGGATCCTGTTGGTGGTTTTTTGGTTGTTTGCGTCTTTTTTTAGTTTGATCGCGAATTTTATAAATGGGCAGCCTTTGTAGGATGCAGGGTGCCCATTTTGGCCGCAGTTGGCACACTTTAGTTGGTCGCGGTTGCCAGTGTTGGTGAGGGGGCAGTTGCCTGGCCCATGATTTTTTGCGCATTTGACGCAACGGTATTCGAGGTGACAGTTTTTGCTCGCATGTCCTAGGCGCTGGCATTTTTTGCACTGGAAAACCTGAGGTTTTCTTAGGTGCTCCCATTTAACTCGTTGATATGCGAGCGTTTTAATTTTAAAGATCGCTGCTGTTCGGCTTTCTCTGCTAAGTTGGATTAGGTGATGGTAGTTGTCCGGGTTTTGCTTGCTGTATGTGAATTTTGTGACGCTGATAATGTGGGTGTCTGGTAATTTTAGTTCTTCGATTTCGCTTTTTATGTCGGCTGGTGTGAAATTGCCTTTGATGCCTTTTACCAAGATTGATTTTGGTTTGTGCTCCCTAGGGGTGTACGTGTAATACTGGGTCCTTGTCGCAGTGAGTTTGTCGGATATTGCTTTGTAGCACTGGAGATTTCTCGTGTATATAGTATGATTGTTCTTATCGTTTTCTTTTATTGTGAAGTCCTGCTTTTGTATGTTAAGCGACAATGCGGTTTGTATTATTGTTTCTATGTCAGAGTTTACCGTATAGATTGGCGGGGGTGTGTAGGTTGTCGTTTTGTGCTGGGTGCTGGTTGGTAGTATGTTAGGGGTGTTTTCGTTTAGGTCGCTGTCGCTTTCATCTGAGAGGTGTTGGTAATGGTTGGTGAGGTGCACTGGGCTTGCATCGTTGGTGCGATTGGATGGTGTTTTTTGGGTTTTCTTGGGGATTTCCAATGGACCTCCGCTGGGGTCTTGTGTGGTTTCCGTCCGACACCTTGACTGCTCGGCCAACTGTCGATTTTGTAAATGTTGCGAATATTCTGGTATATATCGCACGAAATAGAATTTATTTTTCTCTTAAAACATATTTCTGAGGTCAAACACTTACTTGTTTCAATGTAATTACGTTAAAAATGACTTAATATATACTTGCGATAAAATCAACAAGTGTAACATTCCTCCTAATAGCAGAAACGTCGAAAAAATTCGGTTTTTCTTGTTTTTGACAAAGACTTACCACAACAAAAAATCTAAAAAAAATTGAGGACACTGCCTGTTATGGTACTTTATTGGGGCACTAAACAGCTCAATAGCATGTTTTCATATTTTTGAGAAACCTGCATTTTTCCGATTTTTTTGAGGTTTTTCATTTTTTTCGACCACAGTTTGCATCCAAAAAATCTGAAAAAATTCTCAAAAATCCGCCTTAGGGTCCAAAATATGTCACATTTTTTTCAGAATTTTGGGAAGCATCAGAGTGCGGAAAATGCACGGAAAAGCTCAAAATCTAATTTACCCTGTAACTACCCTCACGAGCAAGATAGGGGGTTGAAATTTGGCTCAGAGGGGTTTTTCTTGGTCAGCTTTCGAATGGTCATTAATTATTGAAAAACGTCTAAGGGCAGTTTTGACCATCTTATTCGGCTAGGTCCTTTCCTTCCAATGACAGTGATCGACATTTTAGCGTAAATTATTATACACGAATTTTAAGCAATGGAGAGCAAGTTGTACGAGACTGGCTAGTGTACTCTCTTTCACAAAACTGTGTTTACTGCTTCTGTTGCAAAATTTTCGGCTGTATAGTTAGTTCTCTTTCAAAGAATGGTTTTAAAAGATGGAAGTACCTCGGCGAAACTTTAAAACAGCATGAAATTTCCAAAAATCATATTCGGGCCCAAAAATCATGGCTAGAAATGAACCAAAGGTTAAAGTGTTGTAAAACTATAGATGCGGCCGCTCAAAGAATTATTAATGCCGAAACAAATCATTGGAACGAGGTGCTTCTAAGAATCGTAGTGTGGGATCAATTGCGGAGGGAAAACGAGTAGACGAAGGAAAAATAAAAGTATATTCTGTATATGAAAGGTTACACACGTGGCAGGCTCTCGTCTCCGCGCTACGCCCAACGTTCAACTGCCGCGCTTTTCGGGGCCCGCGCGCCCCTCCACACTCGCCTCACGCACTCTCTCACTCGCTCACGCACTCTCTCCACGCGTGTCGGACTGGATCGGCGGCGGATCAGTCACCACACTCGGCCATCCTGCTTGTACACTAGGGTGGACCTTAGTTGCTCTTGTGCAAAAATTTTTTTTAAATTCATTTGATGCGACCCTTGCAATCTGTTCTACTCGGTAAAAAACTAATTCCCTTCAAATTTCAAGTCGATCGGACAAAGGGAAGACGTGTCGCAACGAGTTTGTTTATGCAAAAAATTTTAATTTTGCGAAAAATGAAAAAGTACACATTTTTTCAATCCCACTGGTCATTAAACACTATTTTAATGTAATATTCTTATTATATCAAAGCAAAAATTAAATTGTTTAATGAATTTGTTTAAGCAAAATTTTTAATATTTATTTTTTAAATATTAAATTTGATCTCACATTAATATAAGGAAAAGTGGAAAAAGACAGTTAAATACTTATAATTAAATATTTTATTTATAGGCCTAATTATAATAAGAGTATAAATAATTTTTAAAAATCTGTACTTAATGTTGTTTTATCAATTTTTGGGTATTTTTCCCTATAATCGGTTACAATTTGTAATATGAATTGTTTTTCTTCTTCGTTTTTACATAACGTTAAATTATAATCTTAATTAATAATTAATAATTAATAATTAATAATTAATAATTAATAATTAATAATTAATAATTAATAATTAATCTTAATTAATTTTACTGCTCTTTCTGCAACGTCATTCACAACTTCTAATTTTGTTATAATACCTATCGCTTCGGTATAATTATTATTAGTTTCCCATAGTGCTGGATCAATTAAAAGAAAATCTGAATTTATATTGAACCGTTTGAAAAAATTATTTGATTCAGATGATACGAAATGTTGTATTTCCAAATTCGCAAGATTTTTCATTTCTATAGTCGTTGTCATGTATCTCTTATAATTATTATTATTGTTTACATTTTGTAGTGCTTGCACCATTGATCTTTTGTTTCTACTGAAACTTTTTTATCAAATAGCGCCGCATTCTCCGGTGACAAGTACCATAAATGTTTTTATTAAATTAACATTTTTGTAATGAATTATATTTTTGATGGGTTCTAGATCTACACGTGGCGCCATAGCAGCCATTGGGGTCAAAATCCACGGCTCAATATAAATGTTAATTAGAAATACACATGTATCTCTAATGCTACTATACTCTTCCTGGTTGAGAGCAAATTCGTTTCGAAAAATAAATATTTTTAAAGTGTATATTATTTTAGCCATCCACCTCGCATGGTGAAATGCGCCAGGCATTTTGAATGAAATGCCACCCAAAGGAATCCCCCCAAGAAAAATTATTGCTAATTCTAAAAGTTCTTTGTAGTCATCTCTTGGGTGACTCATTTTTGTGTAATTTTTAAAAATTTCGATTTTTTTTTGTATATCATTAATATGTTTCAGAACGTAATCGTCGTGCGTTCCCGGAATGTAATTATTTTTATTAATTTCAGGCCAACTATTTTGAAATTTTTTAAAAAGTTGAATATTCGGGCCTGTTGGCGACCGTTTGGCGCGCTCATAGCTCTACTCCGTAATGTAATAAACCAAAATATTGACAATATTGTTGAAACTTTCAAGTAAAATTTCTTATTATACAACCAAAAGATGATATTTTTATGTTATAACAGTAACTCTTATCATTAAAACATAAAATTTGAGTTGCATGTAAAATTAAAGGGAAATTACTGAAATTTTCAAACTTCAAACCGATTGCGACACCCTTTCCTGTTGTCCAATTGAGTTCTTCTTTTGCAGAACTTATTTTTTTTTTATCTGGAACAGATCTAGGGGGTCGCATAAAAAAATCAGATGGTCGAAAAATAAGGTCCACCCTATTGTACACATGTCCTCATGTGTGTCTTCGTCACTATGTGATGATAGGTCGTGGTTTTCGCAAATCCATGGTTTCATAGAATCCCTGCAAGTGGATGTCGTTCGCGGTCCCTCGTGCTCTCCGACCTTTTCAACCAGATAACGATCGTTGCGCAGTACTTTTATTATCTGATACGGACCAGGCGTTAATTGCGTTCTACGTATTGCGACCAGATCACCCTCTTTAAAACCTATATAGTCCTTTTTTCTTCTTCTGTTGTATGCCTTTCGGTTCTCATCTTGAATTCGCGCTATGGCTTCCTTTGCCTGAATACGTGACTCATCGCGTGCCTCCTGAAACACAAAAATCGCTTCTCTCTCCAAGATCTCCTTTACCTGTGGATCATCTTGTAACCTCATTCGGGTGCCTATCAACAATTGGAATGGTGACACTCCTGTACTTCTACTTGGCACATGGTTCAAGTATTGTTGCGCTCTTCCAACGTACTTATGCCATGTTTCTGCTTGTGGATGCGCGAGTTTCGTCAAAAGTGGAATGAGCGTCAGATTCACCCTTTCCACTTGTCCATTGGCTCTAGGTATGCCAGTGGTTATCATGATGTGTTGTACATCTTCTTTCTTACAATAATCCGCGAATTCGTGTGAGGAAAACGCAGTTCCTCGATTTGAAATTATCTTTCGCGGGTTTCCGAAAACTAATGCCTGTTTGCTGAGGCGATCAATTACCTCAACCGAAGTGGTTGACTTAGTGGGATATAGCCAGACGAATTTAGTGAAACTATCGACGACCACCAATATGTGCCGATAATTCTTTTTCGTGGACGCAAGTGGACCCAAATGATCTATATGGTATGTTTCTAAAGGACGATCTCCTTTATCAATCGGATGCAAATATCCCTCTAAGCGACCAGTTTTCCGTTCTGCTAGCACGCATTGGAGACAGCTCCGTATTACTTTTTCGATCTTCGGACGCATGGAGTCAAACCAATAATCACGCCTCAACAGCTGCTCGGTTTTTGCAACGGCAAAATGACCTCGTTCATGCACGAAACGAATAACATACGCTTGCATAGCCTTAGGTACGACAAGTAATTGCTCGCTATCGACCAACCTATACAACAATCCGTTCTCCCTTACATACTTTTCCGCATCATTCACTCTACTTATCCGTTCATGCAATTCTTTATCATCGGCCTGCGCTTTTCGTATTTTATGGATCACACTCGCTTCTTCTTCAACAATCGACATAGATACAGGTAACGGGTATCTACTTAGGGCGTCGACGTGACGCATAGCCTTACCCGAACGATGTTGTACCGTGTAATCAAAATCTTGCAAAAATAGTGCCCAACGGGCCACGCGCGGGCAAATATCTTTCTTCTTCAGGGTCATTACAAACGCTTGGCAGTCAGTTATAACCCTGAACGGTATACAAATTAAATAGACTCTAAACTTTTTAAGGGATTTCACCACCGTCAACACTTCGAGCTCGTAACTATGGTATTTCTCTTCGCATGGATTTGTTTTCCCGCTCGCGTAATGTATAGGATGTAGCAGGCGGTCCTCATTATCTCGTTGTAGCAGAATCGCGCCAAAACCCAATGCAGACGCGTCGGTGTGGAGTTCTGTTTCTGCAGTCGGAGAATAAATTCTTAGAACTGGATTATTAGTTAGTATTAATTTCAACTCTTTAAACGATGCTCGCTCCTTTTCTCCGAAGTGAAAATTCACTCCACCCCTTAGCATATTCGTCAATGGACGCGCAATCACGGAATACGCCGGTACAAATTTTCGAAAGTACCCGGTGAGGTCTAAAAAACTCTGTAACGCTCGGACAGTTGTCGGTTCCGCGAATTGCCTGACTGCATTCGTCTTTTGCCCGGACGGCTTCACGCTATTATTCTCTATTATGTGTCCGAGATACTCGACACAGGTTTGCAAAAACTGGCACTTACTCCATTTAATTACTAAGCCATATTCACTCGCGGTTACTAGGACTTTATTTAACCGATCTAAACCGTCTCGGTAATCTAACGCTGGTACTATAATGTCATCGAGATAAATTATCACGTCGCCGCTAGTAACCAAATCTCTAAAAATAGCATTTATATAACGCTGAAAGACGGAAGGAGAATTGCACAGTCCGAACGGTACACAGCAAAACTCATACTGACCCGTCGGAACAACAAATGAAGTGTATCTCCTACTACCCTCGTCCACGGGGACGTGAAAGAAACCGTTCTCAAGATCCAAAGTGGTAAATACGCGCTTGTCTCGTAAGCGATCAATTTGATCCTCTATGTTCGGCAATGGGAATCGATCCTTTATTATTTTTTGATTCAGTCGTCTATAATCAACGCAAATCCTCGTAGACCCATCCTTCTTTTTCACGAGCACGACTGGACTAGCAAAATCCGAGTACGAAGGTCGAACTATCCCGTCACGAAGCCACGTTTCAATTTGTGAATCTACATCTTTATTTTCTTTAACAGACAGCCATCGCGCTGTCTGATATATGGGGGTTTCGTCGTGTAACGCGATGTGCATTTTTACTCCCACCTTCTTCGTTTGTTCCGGCTTATAATTCTCGATTTTACGTTTTGCCTCTAGTTGAATTTTTCGGTCTGGAATATGGGATAAATCGATATCGTTAACCGCAACAATATTTAAGACCTCGGGAATATCCTCAATTACATTTGGTATTTTCGATATGTATATATCTCCGCCCCGCATACAAACATCTACACTTTCCAAAAAATCATACCCTATGATTATATCGTGTGGTATGAGTGTATCGCTTACCACGTGGAAAAATACATTGTATTCGTCCTCATCAATTTTGACCTTTATGCTACAGCTACCAAGTGTAACATTGTCATCCGAGCCCACTCCTCTGAATTCTATTTTATCGCTAGACAAAGGCGCGCCTGCCGACTTTGGGCACTTCGCCGCGACGTGCCCGTAGCCCTGACATTCAAAACATTTCATACCTCTATCCTTTGTCGGACACTCATCGCTCTTATGTCTCTTATGTGACACCCTAATCTCAACCAGAACCTATATTTTATATAGGAACACTTGGTCGTAAGATTAGGAAGACCACCCGCTTTTCCTCTGAAACTATTTCTATATGAGATAAGGAAAAGCGCCCCTTTTTCCTCCGATAAGATAAGAACACTCGGTTCTATCTAAAAAACTCTTTCTTAGATAAAGAACACTCCACTTTCTCCGACGCGATAAGATAAGAACACCCGGTTCTATCTTATAACTATTTTTTAGACATAATAAGATAAGAACACCCCGCTTTCTCCGACGCGATAAGATACGAACACCCGGTTCTTCCCCATTCGTCAAGACATGGGAAAAAACCCCCACTCTCGCCCAAAATCCACATATATAAGCACCCTCGAATAAAGCCAAAACAGTTGTCGTACTAAAAACCTCTCAGAACGCATTAAGTCTATCCTGAGTCCTCCTAGAATAAGATACGTCTCATTCCAACAAACTCCGAAGTCTCAGTAGTGTTCGCGTTACCACCGCGCACCGTGACACTTATCGCCACAGTAATAGCACCGCACTGTCTTCGTCGGATGCGTCAAACTGCCACTTCTAACGGGTTGTTTGTTTATCCTCGTCTCATCTCTCTCGGTTTCTTTCTTGGTCCTTGGATTAACTGCTTGCTTCTCCCTCATTTTCCCGTATTGCGTCAGTTTGTCCTTAAATTCCTTTATATTTTTTGCACCATACAGCATTGTTTTACTCAACTCATCGTCCCTGATCCCGTCTATGACGTATTGTATGACTGCCACTGCCTCCATGCTGACCTGCGCAGCGATATCCAGCATACAGTACATGTACTCGTGGTACGATTCGTCTTCTCTTTTCTTTCGTTGTACCAATTGTTTATGTACCTTGTGGCTATTCACAGACTTCGAAAATTCAGCGCGTAACGACTGCTTCAGTTCGTTCCACGTACGCGTGCACCTTTCGTAATTCACGTATAGTTTCGCTGACCCACACAAAAGTCGCCTGGCATAAATTAACTTTTGTATGTCTGTCCATTTACACAATTTCGCCGTATCTTCGAAATCTTTCAGCCAAGTCCGCAGGCTTCTCTTTCCATCTCCGCTAAATTTCTCCATCGACTCTTCTACGTCCTTGAACGTGGGGACATACGCAGCCCTGTGTCCAGCGTCTTCACAATCGCCCGATTCATATTCGGATTCATGTTCGGATTCATCTGTCTGGGCGTCTTCAAGCAGCAAAGCCGCTTTGAGTCTCTCTATCAGGTCCGCCTTATTACCTGTTGTTTTCAACTTGCGAGATTTCAACACTTCCTTCAGTTCGACCAACTTCATACGCTCTGGATCGCAATTGTTCTTATTTATCTCAGGATGGCTCTCAGGATCACTGTCGTTTCCTTGTGAGCTTGCCATCTTTTCGCACTTCCTTTTCGCAGTTCTCTTTTCGCAGTTCTCTTTTCGCAAATCGTTTCGCAGTCGTTTTCCTTGAACCGATCCCGGACGAGCCCCCAAGATTGTGGGATCAATTGCGGAGAGAAAACGAGTAGACGAAGGAAAAATAAAAGTATATTCTGTATATGAAAGGTTACAGACGTGGCAGGCTCTCGTCTCCGCTGTCCGGGCCCTCCTGCCCATATTTTATATATGGTGCAGGAGGCGGGGAAGGTTGACCTTCCGCCTCACGCAGGTGCTCTCCGGCCACGGTTGCTTCGGAGAGTACCTGCACAGAATGGGGCGGGAGCCGACTGCGCAGTGCCACCACTGCGGCGAAGATGTGGACACGGCGCGGCACACTCTGGAGGAGAGCCCAGCTTGGGCTGAGCCGCGCCCTGTCCTTAGAGCCGCGGTGGAAGGATGGGACCTCTCGCTGTCGACCGTGGTCGACCACATGGTCGACAGCGTGAGGTCGTGGAAGGCGGTGGCCTCCTTCTGTGAGGACGTGATGTCCCGGAAGGAGGCCGCCGAGCGGGCCCGGGAGCGGGCCCCGGGCTCCGCGAGGAGGGTGTGGGCGCGGGGACGACCCCCGCGCCGACGTGTGCCCGCCAGGAGGGGGGCGGAGAGGGTAGGGAGGGCGCGGGGGTCTCCCTCGCGCCAACGTGTGCCCCCGGTGGAGGGGGGCGGAGTGGGGCTGGCGCGGGGAGTTTCCCCGCGCCCTATTATGCCCCCACAACTGGGGGCGGTGAACTTGGGGGCCCGGGGTGTGAGCTGACCCAGGCCCCCGGGGGGGGAGCTTAGCTCCCCCCGTGATAGGCCGACACCCCCGGGTTATTTTCCCGGTGTAGGGGGGTGTCGGTCCGTCCCTCCCCGATTGTGGAGGGGGATCCGTGGGGGGTTTGGGGAAAGGAAGGGTCGGGGCGTGCCGGATCACGCCTCCGACGGCCCTTCCTTCCGGTGGCGGCGTCTTCTTGCCTCGGCCGGGGCTGGTTCCTTCGGGATACCGGCTCCGAGCGGGGCACGAAGACTCCGGGAGCTGTGGGTGGACCGAGCTGGGGCTCGGGAAGCCCAATCCGAAGGCTCCAGGGATGGGGACACCGGGCGGGTCCCTCCGCCCGGGGTCTTATAGCGTAGGCAGTGGGGGAGGTTAACCCCTCCCCCGGGGCATGATGATAGCTGGGAGGTGTCCTGTTGAGTACTCGCGTGATCCAGGCACCTCCCGTGTAGCTTAGGTGGGCGTGAGGTTTTAGTGGGTACTCCCCGGGGGTTCGTCCTCCGGGGAGAATCCCACATAACCCCAGCTTCCCCCAGGGAGTCGGGGTATGTATAAAACATTTCCTCACGATAAAAAAAAAAATAAAAGGCTCTCGTCTCCGCGCTACGCCCAACGTTCAACTGCCGCGCTTTTCGGGGCCCGCGCGCCCCTCCACACTCGCCTCACGCACTCTCTCACTCGCTCACGCACTCTCTCACTCGCTCACGCACTCTCTCACTCGCTCACGCACTCTCTCCACGCGTGTCGGACTGAATCGGCGGCGGATCAGTCACCACAGTAGCAATTACTAAAATGCTTGGTGTTCGCACGCGAGCGAGATAGAAATTTCGCGGCGGAATAGCTCGGGCAAGAGTACGGCTCGCGGAACTCTCACTCGTGTGCAAGAGATTGCCGTCGCGGGCGCGCACGTTTAGCTCGTAATTGGAGAAGAAGTACGGAGACAAAGAAAATCCGGAGGATACGATAGAATGGTCGTCGACCTTTAATGAGCGGACCAACGTGGTATAGCGGCGGAGAACGCGCACGTGGTAAGACGATCGCGCACGTGGTAAGACGATCGTTAGAAGACTGAGCGCCGAACCGCGGCGCGGTGGTTCGTGGTTCGCTCGCGGAATCGGTAGCGCTCGCACGCGCCGATACATTTTTGGGGCGCGTAATACAAACTTAAATTATATAAAAATTTCGATTAACAGCACGCCAAGGCCGCAATCGCGACATGCCGCCCGCCTCGTGGTGACGAAAAGTGAACAGTTGGGGGTTCGCTCGCGCAAGTGGATAGTTTGACGAGGGCGCTCGCTGCCCATTCAGGATTTCAATCAAAAGGTCGGGTGGAAACCAATCGGGTTCAGTGCAGGGGACGCTTGGTGTTCTTCCGCCCACCATGATGCCTGCAGTTACGAGGCGGCTGTCGACATTGGCAGCAGGCACAATTTGGCGAAAGGTCGGGTGATGGTCCCCGATGCGGTGCGTAGCTGAGCGACACGAGAGAGGCCGTCAGTCCCCGGGTAAGTCTGGGTGATGCGTCCCAATTTCCACTTGGTCGCGGGGAGCAAATCCTCCTTGATCAACACCAGGTCTCCCGCTTTGAGGCCCCGTGTCTTCATCGACCATTTCTTGCGCTGAAACTGGTGATGAACGAATTCATGAGACCACCGACGCCAAAAACAGTCTCGAATGTGCGACAGAAGGTGCCAGCGCTTGAGGGGAGGAGGCTGACTCAGTGAGGCAGGCTCGGGGATAGCCGTTAGGGAAGAGCCTATTAACAAATGACCAGGAGTGAGCGCGGTGAGGTCGTGAGGATCAGAAGAGAGCGCATACAGTGGTCGGGAATTGAGGCAGGCCTCAATTTGACAGGTGACTGTATACAGCTCCTCGAAGGTCAAGGTTGTTTCACCAATAACTCGTCGGAGATGGTACTTGACCGACTTCACGCCCGCCTCCCACAGTCCGCCGAAATGAGGTGCGTACGGAGGTATGAACTCCCAGGACGTCCCGTCGTTAGCCAGCAATTCAGCGTTCTGCTTGTAAAAGGCAGACGAAGCCTGGAACAGCGCCCGTAGTTCTGCGTCAGCGCCCTTGAAGGTTGTGCCATTGTCGCTTAGTAGAGTGGCAACGCGTCCTCGGCGTGAAACGAAGCGGCGAAAAGCGGCAAGGAAGGCTTCGGAGGTGAGATCTGAAACAACCTCAATGTGGACGGCTCTACTCGCAAGACAGACAAACAGACACAAATAACCCTTGTAGGACTTCCGTCCCCGGCCTGGGGCACAACGGATCCGAAGAGGCCCCGCATAATCGACCCCGGAGTTCAGGAACGGCCTCGCAGGGATCACCCGGGAGCTTGGCAGCTGCCCCATAAGCTGCGTGGCTGGGCTCGCTCTCAGGCGGGCACATTTGCTGCAGCGAGACAGGGTACGCTTAATAAGGTCCCGAGCCCTGAGAATCCAGAAGCGGCGTAGGATGTGACTCAGGGAAAGTTGTGGTCCGCCGTGCAGAGTGTCCAGGTGTGCCTGAGCCACTATCAGCTGAGTCAGATGGCTGTCCTTCGGCAGGATGATGGGATGGCGCTCGTCGAAAGGGAGCGGTGCGTTGTCTATCCGTCCTCCAACGCGTAGAAGTCCATCCTCGTCCAGAAACGGAGTGAGCCGGGCAATAGAACTTTTGCCAGAGATCGGTTGTCCTGTGCGGAGGGCGCCAAGCTCCAGCTCAAAGTGCGATCCTTGTACGTGGCGGACCCAAAAGGCAAGACTGGCGCGCAGTTCACGGGCTGAGAGCCACGGTGGTTTATCTGGTCGCCGATTACAAGGAGTCACCCTACGTAGGTAGGTAGTCACACGTATTAGGCGTGTACGAGAAGAGTATCGACCGAGCAACCCATCGAGGAATGACTCTTGGGCAACGAGGACGGTGACACTCCTTCGAGCTTCTGATTCCGCCTCAGGAGCGCTCGGACAGTCGACAATGGGCCATGCACTCGGATCCTGCAGGAGCCAGGACGGACCGTGCCACCAGAGGTCTAAGTGTAGAAGTTCCATCGGCGAGACACCTCGAGAAGCCCCGTCTGCCGGATTGTGTTTCGAGCCGACGTGGTGCCAGTGTCCGTCGGGGACAGCAGAGAGCATTTGCGAGACACGGTTGGCCACAAACGGTTTCCAGCGCGAGGGATGGCCTCGGATCCAGGCTAAGGTGACCTGCGAATCAGTCCAAAGATGTATCGGGCAGTGCGTCAAACCCATTTCGGCAACAATTTCCGGGACCAGTTCGGCTAGCAGTGCTGCTGCGCAAAGTTCCAACCGGGGAATAGTGACAGTTTTCACCGGGGCCACTTTAGTTCTCGCGCGCAGCAAGTGACAATGTACGATGCCTTCAGGCGACCGGGAGCGGAGATAGGTGGTGGCCGCATACGCTCGTTCTGAAGCATCGCGGAAGCCGTGGATTTGATAGGTGTCATGAGGAGAGTAGTTGACCCATCGAGGAATCTGCAGTTCCCGAAGCCGAGGGAGATGAGCCCTCCAAGTTCGCCAGCAGGAAGCGAGCTCCGAGGGGAGCAAGTCGTCCCAGCCAATCCCCCTCAACCAGAGGTTTTGCATCAGGATTTTTGCCGAGACGAGGACGGGAGCCAACCAGCCTACTGGATCGAAGAGCTTAGCAGCATCGGATAGGACCATTCTCTTCGTAGGAGCCTCAGGCAATGGCGAATCCGAGACGCTGAAGCACAGGCAATCTGAGGTTGGGTTCCAGCGAAGTCCTAGGGCCGATACGCCCTGCTCGTATTTCAGGGCTCCTTCGGTCATATCCACGAAGCTTTGTCGAGCGAGAGCGAGGTGCTCCGAATTGGAGGCAAACTTTGCGAGGTCGAAACCGCCCGCCTTGGCCAGACCCAGGAGTTCCCGCTGGATGCGCGTGGCTTCTTCTAGGGAGTCGGCGCCCGTGAAGATGTCGTCGACATAGGTGTTCCGTCGGAGAGCCAGGGCCCCCTTCGGGAAGCGATGCCCTTCGTCCATTGCCAATTGCTGGAGCACGCGGAGGGCCAGAAAGGGAGCCGAAGAGGTGCCGTAGGTCACCGTGAGCAGACGATAGTCCTGTACGTCTTCCTCGGGAGAAGCTCGCCATACGATTCGCTGCAGATCGCAATCAGAGGGACGAACTCGAATTTGCCGGAACATCTTTACCACATCGGCAGTGAAGGCTATGCGGTGTAATCGCCATCGAGCAACAATGGCCCAAAGCAGCGGCTGCAACTTCGGTCCGGGCAACAGCCAATCATTTAAAGAATTCCCGTGGTCGTCGCGCGCAGAGGCGTTGAAGACGACTCGGATTTTTCGTGACGGATCGCTCTTCTTGAAGACCGCGTGGTGCGGCAAGTAGCAGACCCGAGTTGAGGAGTCCGGTGGCGAGGAGGGTACGGGCTCCATGTGACCTAAGGACAGATATTCCCTCATGAAACCTACATAAGCCGGACGGACCGCAGGATTCGTTCGGTGCCGACGTTCGTTAGAATGAAGGATTCTAACAGCCTGCTTCCGCGTACCGCCTATCTGGGCGTTGTCCTTTATTGGCAGGCTCACCGAGTAGCGACCAGTGGAGTCTCGCGTCACCGTCTCCCGGAACAGCTGCTCGCAATATTCCTCTTCTGGGGACAAGAGCTTCGGCGACGTAGACTCCTCTACTTCCCAAAATCTCCTCAGCAACTGGTGAAGATCAAAATCGGACTCCGCAGCACAAGTAGGAAGCGCGGTCGAGTGACGGCCCGGTTTCGCGGGGGCCCGCGCCTGCCCGGTTATCACCCAGCCCAGAGCAGTTTTGTAGGCTGATGGAGAGCCGGCCGGACCTCGGATGGCACCGCTGAGGATCTCGCCGAAGACGTGAGCGCCGAGGATAACGTCCACGGAAGCAGCCTGATTAAACCAGGGGTCGGCGAGGCTTAAATCGCGGAGATGAGGCCACGACTCAGTGTCCAAGTCTTGCCGTGGGAGGACGGAAGTCAGCTTTGGAGCAGTCAGGGCGTCGAAAGTCAGCCGGAAGGAGGGATCCTCTCTGGAAACGAGCGTAAGAGTGACGTTGCTCTTAGAAACCCCTGCACTTACCCCGCCGAACCCGCGGATGGCTCGTATGAGCGGAGTTCGCTTGAGGTGAAGCAATTGGGCCACCCGCTCCGTCACAAATGACTCGTCCGAGCCAGAGTCCAAGAGAGCTCGCGCCATGATTCGGTGACCCGTCGACGACTCAAGGTACACCACGGCGGAGGACGTAACAGCAACGTCAGTCGTGTTGGCAGCCATGGAGGAGGAAGAGGGCACGAACTCAGCGGCGAGAACGTTCGGAGTGCGTCTTCCGTGCGAAGCGTTCACCCGTTCGGCACCATCGGCATCGTTCGACTGGAAAGCTCCGTGGATCATCGTGTGGTGGCGCGATTGACAAACACGGCACGAATTCGATGACGTGCAGTCTGCCATCTTATGACCAACCTTGAAGCAATTCTGACATAAATTCAATTGTCTCACCAATTCTTGGCGCTGGACGGCGGACTTCCTACGGAACCGAGGGCAGTACGAGAAGAAGTGGCCTGCTTGACAGAGCAAGCAGCTCCTGGTCGGCCTGTCAGAGGACTCCGAAGTGGCCTGGAGGGAGCTGACAGCGTGGCTCTTCGCTGGTGTGGCTTTCGTCGGGCCGAGGGACTTCCGAGCATGCGGAGGCGGAGCGGCAGTACGCAGAGCATGAGCTCGAGCTTCCAGGAACTCAATAATTTGACTGTACGTTGCATATACCTCCAGATCAGGGAGCGAAGTTTCCCACTCCAATCGAGTTCCTTCATCCAGCTGGTCGGCGATAAGCTGAACGAACCAGTCGTCCCAGAGCTCCGTCGGGCGATTGAGTTGTCGCAAGGCTCGCACGGCAGCATCCACTCGGTCGATGAGCTCCGTCAATTCGTCGGCGGTACCTTTGGTAACGCGAGGCAACGATAGGAGGGCCCGTAGCTGCACAGAGAGTAACTGGCGCTTGTGGCCGTACCGCTTATGCAGCTTGTTCCAGGCGGTATCATAGTTGCCATCCTCCACTTTAATATTACTCAATAGACGAAGCGCAGGGCCTTGAAGGCACGCCAGGAGATGCTGTAGTTTTATGCCCTTAGATAACCTTGGTCGATCGTGCACGAGTACCGTGAATCGATCCTTTAAGTGCGTCCACTGAGTCGGATCTCCCGAAAACTTCGGAAGAGAAATCGTCGGCAGTGGAGTCGTGTCCTGAGGCGCCTGTTCCGGAGCGGCACTCGTGCTCGGCTGAGAGGATGTAGAGGGCGACTCCAACGCCGCCATTTCCGCTTGGATCCGGGCGGAAGTTTCCGCATAGGACTCCTCGACGGTGGAAAACCGATCCTCGAGGACATAGTTGGATTTGGCCGCGTCCGGGAAACTATTTACTTTAAAATTTCCCTCGTAAAAGTCTGACCAATAGCGTTCGAGTCTTTGCTCGCAATTCGCGAAGTAGAACACGTCGCGCTTGCCTTTCGCACTCTTCTGCACGTTTGTCCAAAAGTTCAAAATGTATTTTCCGATGAGCTCTTGTCGCTCCACAACCCGCTCGAATTCGCTCATTGTTCAAAACCGTCGGATTCTAGAACGATCGATGTAACGGGTACAAGTCGGCTACACAAGAGTCAATGTAGAAAAAACCCCGTTCCGGAGCCGTGTCGAACACGCACACAGTTACACACGCGAAGAGTGTTTACTGAAAGGACGCGAGGACTCGAGACAATGGCGCGATACCGCTGCGTATGACGAGCCACGTGTTCGCGTAAGCGGCGAATTTTAGCGAGTAATTTACAGAAAACTGTACGTTTAGAGTCACTGGAGGTCTCACTTCACCTTTTAGAAAATCGACTATTCGATTTCAAGTGCTCCTAAAGGCACGGCTCGGCGCGTAACCCGCAGAAATCCGGCTCGAAGGACCAATGTTCGCACGCGAGCGAGATAGAAATTTCGCGGCGGAATAGCTCGGGCAAGAGTACGGCTCGCGGAACTCTCACTCGTGTGCAAGAGATTGCCGTCGCGGGCGCGCACGTTTAGCTCGTAATTGGAGAAGAAGTACGGAGACAAAGAAAATCCGGAGGATACGATAGAATGGTCGTCGACCTTTAATGAGCGGACCAACGTGGTATAGCGGCGGAGAACGCGCACGTGGTAAGACGATCGCGCACGTGGTAAGACGATCGTTAGAAGACTGAGCGCCGAACCGCGGCGCGGTGGTTCGTGGTTCGCTCGCGGAATCGGTAGCGCTCGCACGCGCCGATACATTTTTGGGGCGCGTAATACAAACTTAAATTATATAAAAATTGCGATTAACAGCACGCCAAGGCCGCAATCGCGACACTTAGTAAAAGTAGTCTGGCTTTTCAAGGTACAAGCGACAAGTTGTTTGAGTATAACAACGGTAATTTCTTAAAAATAGTTGAGTTGCAATCTGAATTTGATCCCATTATGGAAGAGCACGTCCGTAGAGTGCTCAAAAAAGAAGAGACTAAAGCTCACTATCTCGGGAAAAATATACAAAACGAGATAATAGATCTGCTGTATCAAAGTGTAAAGTCATATTATTGATGAAATAAAAAAATCCAAATATATTTCCATAATTTTAGACTGCACTCCTGACATTAGTAAGGTAGAGCAAATGACTCTTATAATCAGATATGTTTCAATCAATAAATTTGACGCTGATGTTGAAATTAAAATCAATGAAAGCTTTTTAGGCTTTTTACCAGTAGAAAGATCCACAGGAAAACAAATGTCTGATATTATAATTAGAGAACTTGTAACGGTAGCGTCTCGCTTGCGTGGAGGCGCGAGCGAGGCGCGCGGTCCCTCCCCTAGATTCGCTCAGCGACCAGGGTTCGGCGGGGAGGGAGAGGGAAGTGGTCTAGTAACTCAGGCCGTATTGGTGAAAGAAAACTGATTTATTAATCGAAAAGAAACGTGGTTTAAAGAACAAAAGAATAAACTCGACTTATTAATCGGAAGACGTGGTTTAATGAACAAAACAAAAGAATAAACTTGATCAAATAATAACAGGCACCGTGACGTGGTATGCGGCTTATCCGCTCGGATTCCCAGACGGTCCGGCGGTGAGCTGCTGATGGCCGGTGGCCTAATAACCAAAAATAAATAGACCGTAACGGTGGATTCCGACGCGAGTATCTTATGTTAATTATTCACTAGAACTAGCCTATCGCAACCGCGGGACGCCGGCACGGTCTTCGGTCTTGTTCGTACGCGGGAAATATTCGACGCGGGCGAGACGCGCTCGCGGGATCGGTGCCTGCCGTCGGACGTCCTCGGCGCGGTTCGGGTACGGTCGCGGCGTGTATCGAGAACGCGGTGCGCGGGGAGCGCGGGGAGCCGTGCTCGCTAACGCGGTCCTGAGTCGGGCGCTCTCGGCGCGGTTCGGTTACGGTCGCGGCGTGTATCGAGAACGCGGTGCGCGGGGAGCGCGGGGAGCCGTGCTCGCTAACGCGGTCCTGAGTCGGGCGCTCTCGGCGCGGTTCGGTTACGGTCGCGGCGTGTATCGAGAACGCGGCGCGCGGGGAGCGCGGGTGAGCCGTGCTCGCTAACGCGGTCCTGAGTCGGGCGCTTTCGGTGCGGTCCCGAGCTCTCCCGATCCTCGAGATGGTATCTGCACCGCTGCCCAGCGAACGAGAGTGGATCGGCTTCGTTTCCTGGTGGCTAGGCACGCGGGCGCGGAGAGGAGAGGGTTAGGAATCCGCGGAACCCCCCACCCGTCGCCTCCGCCCGGCCGCGGCTCGGGCACGTAGGCACAGACGTAAACCTAATGCCTACGGCCCGAAACCGGCGAGGGCGCTCGTCTCCGGTAGTATACCGAGAGGCGAGCTCCGCTCGCTGCTGCGGCCGATCGTCGACTAACGTGCGGAGCGCGACGCTGGATCCCCGAGGGGAGAGCGGGAGGCGGGAACAGGCCCAGGCGGTGGGGATGACGGTCCGGAGTGTCGTATCCTCGGTGCTCTGAAAAGAGCAGGCCGGTGAACGACTGCCTCCCAGAATCCTGGTCGCGGTCTCGGTTTCGCGTAGGGGACGTAAACCCACTTACGCTCTGCCGATTCCAGCGCCTCGTCGTGTTTGCCCGATCGTAAACCGCGGCTAGCACGAGTTGGCGCGGCTGCGAGAGGATCTGGGCCCGGGTGTTCACCCGAGAGCTGCTCCAGACCAACTCCGGCTTCGGCTGGTTCCGTCGCGATCTTTATAGCCCGAGCGCGGACCTCGTGTGCTCGTTCGCGAGCCTTCGGCGCACGTCGATTGGTCCGCGCCCGGGCCGGTTTCGCGGATTGGCGCGCGGCTGGCCCGCACCGGTGATTGGTGCGGGCTAAGGTACAACTCGGCTCGCAACGAGACACATGTGTCTCGTTGCATCCTTAATGACTTGGGTTTAAATTTGCAAGACATCAGAGGGCAGGGATACGACAACGGGTCCAATATGAGGGGCGATAAAGCAGGAGTGCAATCTAGAATTAAACAATATAATTCGCGAGCATTCTATGTTCCGTGTAGTAGCCACTCTCTTAATCTTGTTGTTAATGATGGCAAAAGCATCCTTGGAAGCCGCTAATTTCTTCAACATAGTCCAAAAAATATATTTATTTTTTTCGGCATCTACTTTTCGATGGGCAGTACTTTTAAAACATGTTCAAGGTTTAACTTTGAAACCATTGAGTGACACGAGATGGGAGAGCAGAATAGAGGCTTTAAAGCCTTTGAGATTCCATTTGGGAGATGTATACGACGCCTTGCTAAGCATTTCCGAAAACCAAGCAATTGATTATTTAATAAGAGATGAAGCTTCGGGTTTATTAAATTGTATTAAACAATTTAAATTTTTGTGTTCAATAGTTATTTGGCATAGAATATTAAATTCCATTAATCCGATAAGCAAGTTGATGCAAACAAAAAATTTTGATGTAGCCTCTGCACTTGATCTTTTAGAAAACTGCAAAATATTTTTTAAGAAGCTTCGATCGGATTCGTCCTTCAATGAAACTATTGTTGATGCAAAAGAACTTGCTACCGAAATTGATGTGGAGGCTAATTTTGGATCAACAATAACACGACACCGCGTTAGAAGAAGAAAAAGGAACTTCTCATACGAAGCACGAGATGAACCCATCACAGATCCAAAAGAAAAAGACAATCGATCGAGCACTAAATTCACTAGATACTAGATTTGAACTACTTAGTAATCACAGTAACTATTTTCAATTCTTATATAACATATACGATTTAAATACCATGTCCAAAGAAATTCTACTAAAACACTGTAAGAATTTAGAATGTATTTTAACTGATGGTGATTCTGTAGACATAAACGGGGTAGAATTAGCAGAGGAAATTTCAGTAGTATCTGCGCTTTTGGGCAAAAAAGAAAGCCCAAGCAATGTACTAAGCTTAATTTCAAAGTTAAATTTTGCTCCAAACCTTAGTATTGCTTTGAGAATATTGCTAACGATACCAGTAACTGTTGCAAGTGGCGAAAGGAGTTTCTCCATGTTAAAACTAATTAAGAACTATTTACGTTCGACTAGTACAGAAAATCGTCTCAATAGTTTGGCCATTTTGACAATTGAACATGAAATTGTTGATAAAGTAAATTTAAAAAATGTAATAAAAAAGTTTGCTGAACTAAAAGTCAGAAAAAAATGTTTTTAGTAATTTTAACATATTCGATGTTAAAAATTATATGTTTAATTATATGTTTGTGTTATGTCATGTTATGTTATATGTTTCTTTCTAAATATATACTTTTATTAAAATTTAAATAAAACGATTTTATTTTTATTTACAAAAAATATATGTACCGTTATTTAAAAAATATATATATATATTCGTAAGGAGCAGCAAAATATCGAAATATAGGGGCGCAATTTTGGCTGTAAGTGTGAGAAAAATAATGATGTTTTAAATATTCAATTAATAGAAAATTTCAGACTACCCTTGCCAGACAATTTTGCTAAAAAAAAAAGGTCATTTTGTTCAGCGCGGTGCTTAGTGCTTAAAAAGGGGCGGCAATTTGTTTTTTTGCCCGGGGCGTCGTAACCGCTAGAGCGGGCCCTGTTTACGCGTCTGTAAAAGCAAAAATTTTTAAAACATCGAAAAATCCATTGATATTCGGTTGATAGGTCATCATCATCGGTGAAATCTTGAGCGCCTCTCAAGTCGCCTTCGAACACGGCCAACTCTGTATGGCATAGGGAAAACGTGCCCCGTTCCCAGGCACGGTGAGACCCGTCTTGTATGGGTCGACTCTTATTCGTCCCGAAACTCTGAGCTCACTATATTGACCCTTAGGCAGACCTGGGAAAATTTTAATTAAAAGGAGAAATAGCTATTCGAAATAATTTATTTCCCACCTTTATTTCCATATTGCTGTTTGCAAATAAAAATAGTATTGATTCATTTGAGCCATTAGCAATTCCAAGTATTATATTTCTTTATTTCAAATATGTCAAAAGAGTGTCGGTATAAGGTCGCTCCAAACGAGACAGGCAAGATGCCGAAGTTGTTTGGGCGGCCAGATTCAAGAACACGGGTTAGAAATTTGCTGGTCGAGAATTGGTCTTCGTGCTCGAAATCTTTCCGACGTCGCCCCGACGTCGTTGGGGCCATAACTTTGAACCGTCTCGTTGTACAGAGTATAGGTACGAATGCGTGGCTGATTGGATCAGAGTGGAAGAGGCAGGCCTCGTTTCACACGCATTTCTGGCTACGGTCGAAATATTGGCTACAGCCGTCACACATACTATGTAGCGTGTGACGTCGAAACCAAAACACTGGGACTGGGGGCGCGGCTGAGATGGGCATAGGCAGACCTAACGATAGACTCCCCAAAAATGGTGACACTTTAAAAAATAGCGAAATTAAAATTATTCTTGGACGGCCGACGATTTTATACCACGTCTTTATACCATGCACATAGATGTGCGACCGCCACTGGATTTAACACCGTTATGAATTAATGAAATATAAATTGTTGGAAACATTAACTGTCATTGCTCTATGGACATCGCGAGAAAGTAGAGGATTCGTTTAATTTGGAAATGATGAAAGAGAGTATGAAGGAAGTGTAGATTCAAGCCCTAAGAAATAGGATTATTTCGGTAATATGCGGCCGGTGTAGAAAATATTCGTACACTCTTTATAGCTTCTTAAAATTGACCCAAACGTCTTGAATTTGTTGGAGATAATAGGATTAATTTACTTAGGTCTTAAATCGGACTTCCGCTTCCGGTTGCGAAGGAGAGTGCAGAGTGTGAGATACTGAGTGAAAGTTGTGTGTGAAAGAGAGGTGTAGGGAAAAGGCGGAGGGTAAAGGTGGTAGAGAGGGGCTAGTAGGGACGTTGTGCTACCTCTGCGGGGCGGCGGAGCACCGGGCTTCGGCCTGCAAGGCCGCCCCCAGGTGTCCGCTCTGCGCGGACCTGGGGAGACCATCGGGCCATAGATTCGGGGCCAAAGCGTGTGCCCCGGCTCCCAAGAGGGGCCGCGCGGCGACGAAAGAGAAGGGCACGTCTGGGGCTGCATCCGCGCAGCGGCCGCAGACGGCGCCGGGGGCCCGGCCCTCCCAGGGAGGGGACTCTGCAGAGCCCATGTTAGAGTAGGTACTTTTAATCCTACTCCGGTTCTGCAGGCGAACCTCAACCACTCGCGCGCGGCACAGGACCTGTTTGTCCAAGCCGTGCGCGAGTGGGGGGCTGGGCTGGCAGTTGCGGCGGAGCCGTACGCAATCCCCGAACACCCCTTCTGGGTGGGGGACGAGATCGGCTCCGTAGTAATAGTGGCGGGAAGCCGCCCCGGGTCCCCGTCGGTCTCCCTTCTGGAGCGGGGCGAGGGATTCGTGGCGGTGCAATGGGGGGACATCGCGGTTGTCGGGATCTACATCTCGCCGAGCTGTGGCCTCGATCAATTTCGGGGGTTCCTGGGTGGGCTGAACAGCTGCATCACGCGGTGCAGCGCCCGCCCGGTTCTCGTTTTGGGAGACTTCAATGCCCACGCGGTATCGTGGGGGAGTCCCAGGACGACCACTAGGGGTAGCGAGGTGTTAACCTGGGCGGCCGGCCTGGATGTCCGGTTGATTAACCGGGGATCCACGCCGACGTGCGTGCGTCCGCAGGGGGTCTCGATTGTCGACCTGACATGGGGGACTCCCTCGGCCGTGCGCCGGGTGTCGGGATGGAGGGTGGCCGAGGAGATAGAGATTGCGTCACACCATACGCCCATCGTCATGGACGTGTGGCCCACCCTCCACGCGCGGGATTCCCGGCCGGGCCGGGGGGACCGACGGCCGCGATGGGCCTTGAAGCGGCTGGACGCGGACGCGTTCGGGGTCGCGGTAGCCGCGGCGACATGGACGGGGCCGGCCCTGTCCGAGCTGGCGCCTGCGCAAGGGGCGAGGCGGCTGCGGGAGGTAATGACGGCGGTGTGCGACACCGCCATGCCCCGCAGCCGGTTCGCCCCCAGGAGGGCGGCGTACTGGTGGTCCGCCGGCATTGCGGAGCTCCGGCGTGCCTGCAATGCCGCGCGGCGTCGGTACGGCCGAGCGCGTAGGAGGCGCGACGACGAGGAGGCGACGGCGAGGCTCGGCGGGGAGTAACGAGCCGCGCTCGGGGTTCTCCGCAGGGCTATCGCACGGGCCAAGGCCGACGCGTGGTCGGAGCTCGTCGGCATGGTGGACTCCGATCCATGGGGGCGCCCGTACAAGCTTGTCATGAACAAGCTGCGCGCGTGGGCGCCTCCGGTGACGGAGTCGATGGACCCCCACCTGCTCGAGGGAGTGGTGGCGTCCCTCTTCCCGCGAGAGGGGGGACAACTGCGCCGCTCCCATTGGGAACAGGAGCCTCTCTCCTGGTCCGCAGAGTGGGAGGTGTCGGCCGGCGAGCTGGGCGAGGCGATGGCCTGGGCGCGGCGGGTGGGCCGCAAGGCCCCGGGCCCGGACGGGGTGCCGGGCCGCGCGTTGGTCTTGGCCCTGGAGGGGGGACTCGCCGCCGAACTCCGGCAGCTGTACAACGGCTGTCTGAGGGAGGGGGTGTTCCCCACGGAGTGGAAGCTGGGCAGGTTGGTCCTCCTTCCGAAGGGGGACAAGTCCCGGGACTCGCCCTCAGGGTACCGGCCAATTTGTCTGCTGGACGAGGCGGGGAAGTTGTTCGAGCGCGTACTCGTTGGACGCCTCGTCCGGCACCTGTTGGCGGGAGGGGTCCCCGATCTGAGCGGGGTTCAATTCGGCTTCCGGGAGGGTCTCTCCACCGTCGACGCTATTCGGCGGGTGAGGGCTCTCTCGGAGGCCTGTACGAGGGGGGGGGGGCGGTGTTGCGTTGGCGATATCCTTGGATATCGCTAACGCGTTCAACACCGTCCCCTGGGATCGGATAATGGAGGCCCTGGTCTTCCACCGGGTGCCTCTGTATCTCAGAAGG
Organism: Halictus rubicundus; assembly: GCF_050948215.1. Taxonomy (NCBI): domain Eukaryota; kingdom Metazoa; phylum Arthropoda; class Insecta; order Hymenoptera; family Halictidae; genus Halictus; species Halictus rubicundus. The sequence continues at coordinate 1,967,278 of NC_135152.1, forward strand.
GTGATCGGGAGCTATCTCTCCGACAGGGGTATAGAGTATCCCGGCCGGTACGGGATGGTGCGCAGGGGCGTCGTGCGCGGGGTTCCGCAGGGCTCGGTGTTGGGCCCGTTGCTGTGGAATCTTGCGTACGATCGCGTCCTGCGGGAGGAGATGCCTCCCGGGGTCAGCCTGACGTGTTACGCCGACGACACGCTGGTATTGGCCACCGGGAGGTATGCGAAGGAGGCCATCTGCCTGGCGGAGCGCGGCGCGTGGCGCGCGATGCGCGCGATCCGGTCGCTGGGCCTAGAGGTGTCCGTCGAGAAAACCAGGGCCATGTGGTTTCTCCGCTCGGCCCGGTTGGCGGCGCCTCCCCAGTGCTGGATCTGCGTGGGGGAGGGGATGGTCAAGGTCGGGTCCCAGATGCGGTACCTGGGACTCGAGCTTGACGGCCGGTGGCGTTTTGACCGCCACCTTGAGTCGCTGGCGCCCCGGGCGGAGAGGGCGACCGCTACGCTCGGTCGCCTTCTCCCGAATCTCGGGGGACCCTGTGGACGGGTGCGTCGTCTGTTCGCGGTGGTGGTGCGAGTTTTGGTCCTGTACGGAGCCCCTGTATGGGCGCGCGATGTCTTGGCTAGGGGGCGTAGTGGCGGCACACGGTCGCTGCTGCGTCGCATCGAACGCAGGCTGGCCATAGGCATCGTGCGGGGGTACCGCACCATTTCATACGCGACGGCGATGGTGATGTCGGGACTGATCCCCCTCGAGCTGGAGGCCCGCGTGTTGGCGGATGTGCATACGCACTCCAGGGAACTCCGGCTCCGGGGGGTGGCCCCGGATCAGGCGCGGCTCATGGTGGATGAGCTCAGGCGACATGCTCGGCGGCACGCAGCCCGGGAGTGGCGCGATAGCCTTCCCGGGACGAGGGAGGGCGAGAGGCGGGCCGTTCGGGCCATCCTCCCGGTGTTCGATCAATGGAACAGGGGATGGATGGGGCATAGGGTCTCCTACCGTGTGACGCAGGTGATGAGCGGGCACGGGTGCTTCGGCGACTACCTGTGTCGCATCGGGAGAGAGACCGAGGAGGCGTGTCACCACTGCGGCGAGCCGCGGGACACGGCGCAACACACTCTGGAGGAGTGTCCGGCATGGGGGGGGGGGGGGGAGAGCGCCGTGCCCTGCGGCGCGCGGTGGGCCACGACCTCTCGCTCCCGGCTGTCGTCGCTGCGGCAGCCGGTGGCGAGGAGGCGTGGAGGGGGTTCGCTTCCTTCTGCGAGCGGGTTATGCTGCGGAAGGAGGCTGCGGAACGGGATCGGGAGCGTAATCACGATCCCGGCCGAAGGGGGGGGAGGCGGCGCAGGGTACGCCCCGGGGGCGTACCCCCGTTGCGACGCCTCTGACGCGAGCGGGGACGCCCTTGATGATCTCGAGGCGGGGGATCGGATATCCCCTTACACTCGGTCACCAACGGCGTCCCCGGAGGCCGCCGGGCATCTCGGGCGGGGGCCCGGATGCTCATCGGGCGGCCTAACAGGGGGGAAGGCGCCACGTCGACCGTTGCGTGGTGCCTTCGGATAGAGTAGGTACGGGAGGGGGCCGCGGGTATGCTAAGGCGGGGGCACACCGGATTGACATGCGCGTGCAGAGCACGGGTGCCCCCAGGAGTCTAGGGACGGACGGGGAGGAGTTAGTGGGTATACTCGGCGTTGCACCAACCAGCCGAGGAGTCCCACATAACCCGGACCACCCCCCCCCGGGGGGGTTCGGGTATCCGTAACGAGATTACCTCCTCGGAGAAAAAAAAAAAGGAGGCTTGAAGTCAAGCATGATAAGATGGAAAGAGAGATGAAGAGGAATAATGTGGTAGTTAGGGGTTGAAAGTGGGGGGCAAAGAATTAGAAGGAGAGATCAGGAGGCTTTGGGAGAAGATGGAACTGGGTGTCGAGGAAATTAAGGAGGTAAGGAAGATAGGGAAGGTAGGGAAAGATGGTAGAGGGATGGTTTTGGTGAGAATGGAGGGTAGAGAATATAAAAGGAAGGTAATGGAGGGGAAGAAAAAACTTAGGGGGTTAGTGGAAAGGATAGATGACGATCTGACGGAAGAGGAGAGAAGAGCGAGATGGAAGATAGAAAGGGAAGCGGAGATAGAAAGGAGAGAGGGAAGGTACGCACAGATAGGGTACATGAAAATGTGGGTGAACGGGAAAATGAAGAGATGGGACGAGATAGAGGAAAACTGGATGGAGGAGCAGGGAGGGCAATAGGGATGGAAGCAGGAGGGAGACACAACAGAAGGGAGGGGGAAGAGGGAGAGGAGGAGAACAGGGTTGAAGGTGGGTTTCTGGAATGTGGCGGGGCTGATGAATAAGGATGAGGAGTTTTGGAAGGGGCTGGTAGAATGGGTTGTTATAACGATGATGGAGACGTGGGTGGAAGAGAAGAGATGGAGTAGGATAAGGGAAAAGATGTCGAGGGAATTCTACTGGGAGATGCAGTGGGCAAGGAGAGAGGAAAAGAAGGGGAGAGCGATAGGGGGTATGGCGATGGGGGTGAGGAAAGGACTGGATAGAGAAGGAGGGAGGGCTGAAGGGAAGGAGGGGTTGATGACGGCAAGAATTAAGCTGGGGATGAGTTGGTGGAGGGTGATAGGCGTGTAGGGATTTGGATAAGAAACTGGAAGATTTAGGAGACTGGACAGAGGGGAGAGAGAGAGGAACAAAGGTGTTGATAGGGAGGGACTTCAACGCGAGAAGGAGGGGAGGTGGTTGAGGAAGAGGAAGGAGGGGGAGGAGAAAGCAGATGATCTAAAGACGGGAAAGTGAATGCGGAAGGGAGCAGGCTCTGTGAATATCTGGGAGAGAGGGGGTGGGGGATTCTAAATGGAAATACGAGGGGGGATGAGGAAGGAGAGTGGACTTTCACGGGGGGAAGAGGGAACTCGTGGTAGACTATATATTAGGAAATGAGGAAACAAGGGAGGGGGTGGAGTGGATGGAAGTTGGGGACAAAATAGACTCAGACCACGCACCAGTGACAGTAGGGATTAAGGGAGAGAGGAGGGAAAGAAGAAGGAAGGAAGGGGCTGGGAAGGGGGTGAGAATAGGAAACTGGTTGGAGGAAGGGATAAGGGCCTTTAGGGAAAGATTTGGGGGGAAAAGAGAGGAGGAAGTAGGAGGGGTAGAAGAAGACTGGACAGGGTTAAAGGAGAACATTAAGGAAGCACTAGGGGAGGTAGGGAAAAGAGAAAAAGGGAAAAGGAGAGGATGGTGGGATGAGGAATGTAGAGAGGAAAAAAGGAAGGTGAGGGAGGAATTGAGGAGATGGAGGAAGAAGGGGGGAGAGGGCGAGATTTACAGGGAAAGCAGAAAGAGGTACAGGTTGCTGTGTGAGGAGAAAAAGAAGGAGGAGAGAACGAAATGGGAAAGGGAACTGGAGGGGGTGAAGACGGAGAAGCAGGTATGGCAGGTGGTAAACAGGGAAAGAAAGAAAAGAGCTTGGATAGACGAAGGAATAAAGATGGAAGAATGGAATGAGCATTTCCGGGGGCTGTTGGGTGGGGTGGAACAGAGGGCAAGGGTGGGAGGGGTAACAAGAAGAAGGCGGGACAGTGAAAGGGAAATAGAATTAGGGGAGGTAATGAGGGTGATAAAGGGGCTGAAGGAGAAGAAAGCGGCGGGTGGGGACGGAATAGGGAACGAGGTTTGGAAATATGGAGGGAGCGAGGTGGAAATGTGGTTGTGGAGGGTATGCAATAGGGTGTGGAAGGGAGAGGGTTGGGTGGAAGAGTGGTCGGAAGGGACAGTTATACCCATTGCGAAGAAGAGGAATAGCAGAAAGGTGGAAGACTACAGGGGGGTTACGCTGTTACAAACAGCGTATAAGGTGTACGCAGTGTTACGTCCCAGATGGGGCTGTTTATAATTTTCCGGGGATAAGGCGCAGTTTTGAACCTACCTGCGTTCACCGGCTTTGGTTCGGGAGATTGAGGGCTGGTTAAATAAATTGTACTTTAATTTTTATATAAAACGGGAAATGTTTGGTTTATTTAGAGTCTAGTTCTGAATCAGCTCATACATGGGTGAATTCTTATAGCACATACGCTAGAGCACTTATAACAAATCGCTTAATAAAACGTTTAATTTACCGAGTCGCTGGTAGACGCTCGCAGGTCGTGGTTGCGGGGTTTTGGGCGCTCGCTGGTTGTGGGCGTTGAAGGGGCGCTCGCTGATTGTGGGCGTCGAAGGGGCGCTCGCTGATTGTGGCCGCTGGACGCTGGGACACACGCGGACACTATACGCAAGGGTTTCGGAATTGCGGTGGCACTGTTTTTACTGCCGGCGCGACGCGTGTTTGAAATAAGGGCCTGCCGACGGAACTGTACTGTAGCACTGTTTTTGAACAGAGTGAGTGCTATTGAAGAGCTGGTCTCCTTTTTATAATGTGGCCGGTCCTTTGTTTTCTTGAAGTGCTGGTTTAGCATTTCTGCTTCTTGATCTTCTTGATGTTTCTTGCTTCGTCGCTGTGTGTTGCCAAGATGAAGTCGTCGTCTTTTCCTATGGTTCGGCGTAATTTGATATCTCCCTTTTTTTTGCGTCTAATTTGTAATCTGGTCTTCATCTGCGTATTTTGCAGGAAGATCAGTCGGCGTATCTCTAACCGCGTCGGTTTGTCACGTATGTTTTGATCTGATTTATTTTCCCGTGTGATAGTATTAATGGTCATTGTTTAGGCGTTTATTGGCGAACCGTGCAAACCGCCGGACGTGACACCATCCCCCTTAGAAAGCAAATTTCCAAGGGAAATTTGTTGTAAGCTTCTAACAACTTTTCCCAGTTCAGATGCGTCTGGGTCGTTGGTCTGAGGTTGATTGTCGGAGGTCGCGTCGTCAGCTGGTCGGGTCGTGTGTCTTCGCTCGTCGGCGCGTTGAACCAAGAGGTGCGTCAGCGAATTCCATGCGGCTCCGCACAAGGTGAAACTGCATCCGTATAGCCAGTGCAACTGATAGCCGTGTATTACTGTGTCGGCGATTGTCAGTCGGGTCTACGGTGTGCTAATTTTAACTTATTTATGTGGACTGTGCGAGGGTTTCCCTTGACTAGGATTTTTATATTCTGATTGGGCAGTATTTCTATAACCTTGTGAGGCCCGGTATACTGGTCACTGAATTTGCCCTTGACTGGTTCCTTCAGTAAATACACGAGGTCCGTTACTTTGAAGTTTTGCGGGTTGATTTTCTGGTCGTAGTACTGTTTGGATTTTGCCTTGGCGGCGTTCAGGTTTTTAGCTGCTGACAGTTGTAGTTCCTTGATGGTCATATGTAGATCTCGAAGGTAATCCGCATAAGTAGGTTCTAGGTTTTCCTTTATTGGGTCACTGCTGGTTGGTTCACGGGCAATTTTTCCATAGACCAATTCGTGTGGTGAAAATTTAGTCCCTTCATGTACTGATGTGTTGTACGAGAACATGGCCAAGCCTAGCCAGTCATCCCAATTGTTGGCATGATTTACGTACTGTTTTAAGTATTCCATCAGTACATGGTGTGACCTTTCGATTGAGCCATTGCTTTGTGGGTGGTAAGCTGTGGTCTTGTAGTGTTTGATTCTAAATTTCTTTGCCACCTGTTTCATTAAATTGGAGGTGAAGTTGGTTCCTAGGCCTGTTAGAATTGCTTTAGGGGCACCAAATCGACAGATAAGATTTTTGATGAAGGCATCCGCGATGTCTGCAGTTGTGGTTCGTTCCAAAGCCACCGCTACAGAGTATTTTGTCAGTAGGTCTTGCATGGTTAGGATATATTTGTGTCCTTTCCTCGTTTCTGGTAGGGGCCCTACGACGTCTAGGCTGACTTTATCGAAAGCTTCTCCTGGAGTGTCTGTTAACACCATCGGCTGTTTTGTCTTAATTCTTGTCAATTTTCTTAGTTGACATTCGTTACATGTGCGGATGAAGTTTTGTATGTCCTTCTTCATTCCTTCCCAATAGTGTAACTGCCGAATTCGGTGGTAGGTCTTTGTTACGCCCTTGTGTCCACCGGCGGCAGACATATGCTTTTCTCTAATTAGGTTTAGTCTGTCGCTTTCAGGTGGTGTGGTTATTTGGCCTGTGCATATGGTTATCGTTATTGTTTTATTCCGGAATGTTTCTTTCAGCTTGTTTATGATGTACTTCCAGGGTACGTCTTCAATGTTATTAGTCCTTCTTATGCTGAAGGAATTTAAATTCAGTTCTTCAACTACGTCTAATAGTGAGGCGATGCAGTTGGCGATGTTCTCGGGTTCGATAGGGCTGTGTTTGTTCTGTTTGACAGGTAGGGCTATTGTATAGAATCTGTCCCATTGTTGTAGTCTAGCTCGCTCGAAGGTTAGATCAATGAAGGTATTCAAGAGGTTGGCTTCCTTTAATTCTTCTGCTCCTTTGTCGATAGGGTTACCGTTCATGTCGATGAATATTATTCTGTGTGTTTTGGCCATATATAGTGGTTCGTGGGTTTCTCTGATTCGCAAGGCTCTGTGTGGTTGTTGTATTATGCTGGGCGGTTCCACTTGGATGTCTACCAAGTCAGGGCTGTCGGCCGAATAATTAGTTCCTTGGTTAGGTCTTGGTTCTGTGTCCTGGTTATCAGGCGGAGTTGACGAACGGTGTTCTATCTCTGTTTGTTCCTGCGGTCCACATTTCCTTTTCCTTCGTGTTATATCTGGTAGGGGTGAATCTTCCGAGGTGGTAGTTGAGATTTTCCTTTTTTGGGTGCGTACCGGTTCGTCTAGTTTTACTCGCTTGTTTATCCTGTCCAGTTCCGATTCTAATGAGTCTTCTGATGAGGTTGATAAAATTCTTCTTCTGACTGGTTTTCTGATCCAAGACTGCAGGGGTAGGCATGTGTCTGGGGGGTTCCTGGATAGCGCGTCTGCGTTAGCGTTGGCTCTACCTTCCTTATATTGGATATTATAGTCGTACTCTGACAATTTTAATTTCCATTTCCATAATCTGGAAGTTGGATCCTTGATAGAATGTAGCCACACTAGAGGTTTATGGTCTGTAACGATATTAAAGGTACGGCCGTATAGGTATGGCCGAAAGTGGGATATGCAGTAGACAATTGCTAAGCATTCCTTTTCTATGGTGGAGTACTTTTGCTCGGCTGCATTCAGCAGGCGAGAGGCGTATGCCACGGGGAGGTCTTTTCCAATTGGGCTTTGGCTAAGTACTCCTCCGATAGCGTATCCAGACGCGTCAGTGGTGAGGTTGAATGTTTTTGAGAAGTCTGGAAATTGCAGTATGGGTTGGGTCGTAAGTGCATCCCTTAGGATTTGAAATGATTTCTCCTGAGTATCTTCCCATCTAAAGGTGATATCCTTCTTTAATAAGTCTGTGAGGGGTTTTTGCGGTTGCTGAGAAGTTTGGTATAAATTTTCGATAATATCCGGCCAATCCTAGGAATTGTTTGATGTGTTTCGCGTTTTTGGGTTTAGGAAATTTTTTTACTGCTTCGATTTTCTTTGGGTCTGGTTTTAGCCCATCCTCGCTGATTATGTGCCCTAAGTAGGTTACCTCATGACGCAAAAATTCGCATTTGTCCGGCTGTAGTTTTAATTTTGCGGAACGTAATCGATCCATTAGTTTGTTAAATTTTATTTCGTGTTCTTGCAAGGAGCTTGAATATATCACTATATCATCAAGATATACAAACAATTCTGATCCTTGCAGTCCTGCCAGTACGCTGTTCATCAAGCGCTGAAATGTGGCTGGGGCGTTCTTTAGGCCGAAAGGCATCCTTTTGAATTGGAAGTGTCCATAAGGGGTTGAGAATGCCGTTTTATGGGCGTCCTCGCTTGCCATTTTGATTTGGTGGAATCCAGAGGCCAGATCGAACGTGGAAAAGTATTTAGCGCTTCCAAGTTGATCTAGAATTTCCGTTATGTTGGGCAAGGGATATGCATCGCCCACGGTTTTTTCGTTCAGATTTCGGTAATCTATTACAAGACGCCATCGCTTGTTTCCCTGAGAATCTGTTTTTTTCGGTACGATCCATACTGGTGAATTGTAGGGAGATGTTGACGTTTCGACCACGTCCGTCTCTAGTAACTCTCGTACTTGTCTGTTAATTTCTTCTTTGTGAATCGGGGGGAATCGGTATTGCCTGGTATTTATTGGAATGTCGTTGGTGGTGTGTATTTTGTGTCGTAGCACCTCCGTGCCTTCGAGGGTTTCTCCGGGAATGTGGAATCGGTCTTGATTTTCTTTTATTAATCTCGTAATATTTTCTCTCTCTTCTTTGTTGAGGTGGTCTAGTCTTAATAATTCCAGTATATCTTTAGATCGATTTTGATTGTTTATTGCTGCCACAAGGCAGGATTTGGCACGTTGATTGGTAACCTCCTCGAATGGTTCCAATTTTACCATGGGTACGTCTAGAACGTAGTTTTTTAACGTTGCGTTCGTTACGCGTATGTGTGCTCGTCCCTTATTATTAGTGACCACGGTTTCTCCAAGAAATATTCCCTTTTCCTCCGGTATTCGGGGAATATAACCCTGTTGCAATTCTGGGTTGATTATATTTACCGTAATGGGGATAGACGTTCTCTTAGGAACTGTTATCTGTCGAGGTTCAAAGAATGGTATATAGGTGGTTCCCCATTTTATGTGTTGTGCAGAGTAATCGACGTTTGCTTGATTCTTTTGTAGAAAGTCGGATCCTAGGAGTCCGCTTTGGTCTATCAATATTCGGTTGCTAACAACATGGAATATTACTTGATGGCCCGCTATCCTGATTGATGCCGTCCCTAGGGTGGCCAGGACCTCAGCCGAGATTCCTCGAATATTAATCGCATTACTTGTGTCGATTTTCGTAGATACTGGGACCATTGATTCTTTGATAAGGTTGATTTCTGAGCCTGAATCGATCAAAAGTGAAATTATTCCTTGGAGGTCTGGGGAAGTGATCATTATTGTTGGGGTATATTTCGCAGAGTCTAGTCGAACAGTGATAGCCCTTCTAGGTCGATCTCTTCCTGGTTCGTTTCTGATTCTTCGCTGCCTGTCACCCTGTAGTGCTCTGTCTCCGGGGATTCTTCCGGTTGAGGTAGGTTGAGCGATGTCGTTTCTGTTGGTGCGGGTGGAGCAAAGTTTATTTTCTTTACTGCTCGGCGCTCTGTGAGGTTGGCTCCCTCGGGTGCGCCGCTTGTCCCTGGGGAGTATCTCTCGTTTCCCGACTTCCGTTGGGAATAGGGTACTATCTCACCTGATTCCACCTTTGCCTTGAATGTATAACAATCTCTGATCGCGTGTCCCGTCTTTTTGCAGTAATTGCAGGTGATAGGTGGATCGGCTCCCCTAGCTCGGTTATCGGTTCCTGTTGGTTTGTTGTTGAAATTTCCTTTATTGCCATTATCATGGGGATTGGTACGGTACGACGAAGGATCGGAACGCCAGCGTGCTCCGGTGTAGTCGTCTTGTCTCCGAAAGCCTTGATATCTGTTGGAAGAGATTTGATATCTCTGCTGTGGCAGAGCCGCTCCTCTGTGGAATGTTCTGACCCGTTCTTCTTCCTGCTGAATTTGCTTTGTGATTTTGATTGCGTTTGCGTATCCCTCTTCTAGGCTGGTGAAGCCTTCCAACTGTAATCTTATATGGACTTCTGATGGTAGACCTTTTAAGAAAGCCTCTGTAACGTCGAAGTCTATGCTGCGTTGCAGCGTTTCTGAGAGTACGCCGTGCGTGTCTCGTTCTCCATCCATGATTGCGAGTCGCAGATCCTTTACGCGGCTTATGTAGTCCAAGATATTTTCGTGGGGTTTTTTGAATATGTTCCCTAATTCGCCCTTATATTGGTTGACCGTTTTTTGGGGTCCGAACATGAGTTTTAGTTTCGCGCCGAATTCTTCTATAGTGTCTACGCTTGCGTCTTCGATGGCTATAAATGCATGTCCTCTGAGTTTGTTTGTTAGTAATTTAATCAAGTATGGTTCTTTACTTGGCGGGAGCATGGCTTTGGCTCTCTCGCAGGCTTTTAAGAATTGAAATAAGGAAGGTTTATAACCATCGAACACGGGTACTGTTTCTAACGCGTCTTTGATTTGGATGGGGTTCTCTAGTGGGTCTGTCGAGATGTGCGTCGGTTTTCCGGGAGTCGTCTGTTCGGGTTTCGTCAGTATCGGTTGCGGTCGGTTAATTATTGAATGTAGTGCGTCCTGCATATGCGCTATTTGCTGGTTCAGTTCCCTGAATTTAGTACCGAGATCGGATATGAAGGCGTTGCTCTCTTGGGATTTTTTGATCTGTTCTACGGCCATTTTTAATAGCTCTGATTCAGAACCTTTAATTTCTGCTCCGCTATTAGTCGGGCTTGCCATTTTGAATCAATTGAAAAGAACTATTTTTCCAATCCTCAATCCTGCGCTCTATCCCACCGCTGTCACCAAATTTGTTACGTCCCAGATGGGGCTGTTTATAATTTTCCGGGGATAAGGCGCAGTTTTGAACCTACCTGCGTTCACCGGCTTTGGTTCGGGAGATTGAGGGCTGGTTAAATAAATTGTACTTTAATTTTTATATAAAACGGGAAATGTTTGGTTTATTTAGAGTCTAGTTCTGAATCAGCTCATACATGGGTGAATTCTTATAGCACATACGCTAGAGCACTTATAACAAATCGCTTAATAAAACGTTTAATTTACCGAGTCGCTGGTAGACGCTCGCAGGTCGTGGTTGCGGGGTTTTGGGCGCTCGCTGGTTGTGGGCGTTGAAGAGGCGCTCGCTGATTGTGGGCGTCGAAGGGGCGCTCGCTGATTGTGGCCGCTGGACGCTGGGACACACGCGGACACTATACGCAAGGGTTTCGGAATTGCGGTGGCACTGTTTTTACTGCCGGCGCGACGCGTGTTTGAAATAAGGGCCTGCCGACGGAACTGTACTGTAGCACTGTTTTTGAACAGAGTGAGTGCTATTGAAGAGCTGGTCTCCTTTTTATAATGTGGCCGGTCCTTTGTTTTCTTGAAGTGCTGGTTTAGCATTTCTGCTTCTTGATCTTCTTGATGTTTCTTGCTTCGTCGCTGTGTGTTGCCAAGATGAAGTCGTCGTCTTTTCCTATGGTTCGGCGTAATTTGATATCTCCCTTTTTTTTGCGTCTAATTTGTAATCTGGTCTTCATCTGCGTATTTTGCAGGAAGATCAGTCGGCGTATCTCTAACCGCGTCGGTTTGTCACGTATGTTTTGATCTGATTTATTTTCCCGTGTGATAGTATTAATGGTCATTGTTTAGGCGTTTATTGGCGAACCGTGCAAACCGCCGGACGTGACAGCAGCAATCCTGGCGGAGAGGTTAAGGGAGGAAGTGGAGGGGAAAGGCATGTTACCGGCGAGTCAGACGGGGTTCAGGAAGGGGGTGGGGTGCGTAGATAATATATACGTGCTGAATTATCTCCTAAACAGGCAGGTGAGAAGGAAGGAAAGGAAGATGGTGATCTTGTTTGTAGATCTGAAGGCGGCATTCGATGCGGTGGACAGGAAAATATTGGTGAAAGCTTTAAGAGAAAGGGGAGTAAGGGAAGGGCTGGTTGTGAGGTGTGAGGAGATGTTGAGGGAGACGAGGAGTAAAGTTAGGGTGGGAGGGGAGGAGGGGGCAAGCTTTTGGACGATAAGGGGGGTGAGGCAGGGGTGCCCGCTAAGCCCGTTGCTATTTACACTGCTGCTGGCGGATATGGACGAGGTGCTGGAGAAGGGAGGATGGGGGGGGGGGAGTAAAATTAGGGGAGAGGAAAATCTTTACGCTGGCGTACGCGGATGATGTAGCTATGATGGCAGAGGATGAGGAGGGGATGAGGGGTATGATAAGGGGTTTGGAGAGATACCTGGAAGAAAGGAAGCTGCAACTGAATGCGGAAAAGTCGAAGATGATGAGGTGCAGAAGGGGTGGGGGCAGGTGGAAAAAGATCACATGGAGGTGGAAGGGCAAGGTGCTGGAGGAGGTGGCAGAATTTAAGTACCTGGGGTACGTGGTTATGAGGGACGGGGGACAGAGGAAGCACGTGGAGGATAGAATTAGGAAGGGGGCAGCGATAATGGGACAAGTATGGGGGATTGGGAAGAGGAAGTTTGGTAACGACTGGGGAAGGAGAATCTGGTTATTCGACAGGTTGGTGTGGTCGGTTATCAGCTACGGGGTGGAAATTTGGGGTTGGAAGGAATGGGAAGGGATAGAGAGACTGCAAGAGAGGTTTCTGAGATGGGTGCTAGGGGTAGAGAGGTGCACACCGGGATACATGATAAGGGAAGAGTTGCAGAGGGAGTTGTTGAGAGGGAGGGCGGGGTTAAGGGCATGGAGCTACGAGAAGAAGCTGCGGGAGGGAAGAGGGGGGGAGTTAGCAAGGATGTGCTTAGAACAGGTAAGAGGCAGGGATAGAAGGGGAGGGGAGGTAGATGGGTGGGAGAATGAGAGAAGACGTTTCTGGGGAGAGAGAGGTTGGTCAGCAGAGGAGACAGAGGGGATGATGGAGGAGAAGACAGAGGTAGTGAGTGGAGAGTTAGTAAAAAGGGAAAGGAGGAAGCAGCAGGAGGAGAGATGGGAAAAGATAAGGAGAGCGAGATACAATGTGTGGTATGGGAGGGTCAAGGGAGAGGGGATACCAGGATATATGAGGAAAGGGTGGGGAGAGAGTAGATGGCAAAGAGTAGCTAGATTTAGGTTGGGTAATGAGATGAGGGGTGGAAGGTATTGGATGGAAGGAGAGGAGAGAAGGTGTAGGGTCTGTGGGTGGGGGATGGAAACGTGGAAGCATATGTGGGAGCTGTGCTGGGGAGGGGATGAGGGAAGGGGTTGGCAGGGTAGGGCAGGGGAGGTGCTAGGAGATGAAGGAGAGGGAGAGGAATGGATGAGGAGGTTAGAGGAGTGGAGGGAAGGTACGGAGGGAACTGGCGCGGGGGGGGGGGGGGGGGGTGAGCAAGGTATGAATGCTTAGGAATGGAAAGAATGAGTGCAGCCGGAAGAGGAGGTCCAGGGGGTAGGGGAAAGGATGGGTGAGTGGTAGAGGAGGGGGGGAGTTGAGATGGTATGAGTGTGTGTGTGAGAGGTAAATTGGGAATGTGGCGTAAGCAAGAGTAAGAACTCTCTCTCTCTTATGGATTAGAGTTAAGTTAAGCTAAGTTAAGTTAAGTTAAGATAAGTTAGGTTAACTTAGGTTAAGCATAGTTTAAGTTTTAGGTTAAGAAGAGAGGTGTGGAACGGATTGTAACCCCTAGGGGAACAATAAATGATACTACTACTTAGGTCTTAAATCGCAGTTTCTTACAATTCTTGCTATTTTCAATCAATTATATTTCTTACCAACCTTGATCGATTTTAATGAAATGTTGTGCATGTACATTACTTACTTAGATCTACAAAAGGGACCTTATAAATTTTCAATACAGATACAGATAAAAAACTATAAAATCGTGACTTCTACTTTTTTCTTCGCAATTACAAACAAAGTTCTGCAAGGGCCGCTGAAGACTCGGAGCGGCCCGATCCAGGCGTCTGTTGCAGGTCCCATTGTGGTTCTTTACCCCAATACAACCAATACCGTGTTTCTTACCCCCACTGAGATGCTAATTATGAGGTTACCAGCGACGAAAGTTCGTCGGAAAAATCAGTTCTACTTCCGACGTTAGACAAGTGCAAGTGACAAGTAGTTTAGCAAAATGGAAGACGAGCGTCTTATTGAATGTGTCCGCAGTCGGGAGTTTTTATACAATTTATCCCATAGGAAATTCATGGACAGCAAGTTCAAAGCAATCGCATGGAGGGAGATAGGCGACGAATTGAATCTACCAGGTTAGTACTGAATGTATTTTAATAATTGTTCAATTAACAAAAAACAGAATTGCTCAAATTAACCTTAACTTAATATTAATAACTAATTCACTTAAACTAACTTAAACTAACTTGATAAGTAACTAACTAAACTTAACTTAACATTACTGAGTCGAGTATAAAAAATCTTTAAATATGTCCCTGACCGCGAAGGACTCCCTCGTCGAGTTGCCCGCTTGATTACACTGTCCAACAAAATTAAACTTTTTTCGAGTTTTGCAATACCTGTTGGGTGATTCTTATACACTTTGTCATCCTAAAACCGAATCTGAAAGTAGAATTGCTCCATCACGCAACGTTTTCGAAAAATTTTGGTTTTTGTAAAAATGCCCGATTTTGATACGAAACGACGTGTTACGCAAAAACTAAACACGCGAGAAAGTTCAAATTTGAGTCAAGAGATAGAGGGGACTCTCCTCTACATATTCATATAGTCAATTATATTTTTATGTACTTCCTAATAGTTGTAAATGGTTGTTAAAGTTTGAAAATGTGCCGACGCGGGTACTTTGTACGCTCTATTTTTGTATTTATGTGAAAGATCCTTTATCTAGCAGGAATTTACTATACAGGAATGCATTCTACAGACATTTCTGGTAAAGAAACCATTCACGAAAAGTATTTGGTTCCCTTAATGTACGAGAAGGATCAGAAAATGTTAATTGACAGCGTGTGCGCGACGCGTTCGCGCCAGACGGCCATTGCAGCCTTTTCGCGACTCGCCAGGGCCGTCGCTATGCGTAGTCGACGTTGGTACCACTCAAGTATGTCTTTGCTTACTATGCTTAATTAAATACATTTTTTTTGGTCTTTTTGGGTGCCAATCATTACAAAAGATTATAAAAATACGAGTTATATTCACATTTCATTGTGGAAATGCTTAATAAAGAAAATTGAATACAAAAACTTACCTATTTCTGATGTAAACAAATTTAAAATGTTTCCGCCTTGCTTGACGTTTGTTGTTAAGCATTTCCACAATGAAATGTGAATATAACTCGTATTTTTATAATCTTTTGTAATGATTGGCACCCAAAAAGACCAAAAAAAATGTATTTAATTAAGCATAGTAAGCAAAGACATACTTGAATGGTACCAACGTCGACTACGCATAGCGACGGCCCTGGCGAGTCGCGAAAAGGCTGCAATGGCCGTCTGGCGCGAACGCGTCGCGCACACGCTGTCAATTAACATTTTCTGATCCTTCTCGTACATTAAGGGAACCAAATACTTTTCGTGAATGGTTTCTTTACCAGAAATGTCTGTAGAATGCATTCCTGTATAGTAAATTCCTGCTAGATAAAGGATCTTTCACATAAATACAAAAATAGAGCGTACAAAGTACCCGCGTCGGCACATTTTCAAACTTTAACAACCATTTACAACTATTAGGAAGTACATAAAAATATAATTGACTATATGAATATGTAGAGGAGAGTCCCCTCTATCTCTTGACTCAAATTTGAACTTTCTCGCGTGTTTAGTTTTTGCGTAACACGTCGTTTCGTATCAAAATCGGGCATTTTTACAAAAACCAAAATTTTTCGAAAACGTTGCGTGATGGAGCAATTCTACTTTCAGATTCGGTTTTAGGATGACAAAGTGTATAAGAATCACCCAACAGGTATTGCAAAATTTTTTTGGTGTTGGACAGTGTTATTTATGGCATCCCACGCTCCAGGTTGTGTCGGTCCAGTTTCTCGCGTTCTTGATCCCTCGTATTTGCGTATATAATTGTGCAGGATGCACGTAGTTATGATTATATAATCAATATTTTCCAGCTTCCCCTGCATCTGTCGACTGTAGATACGGAATTTCTGGGACAAAATCCCGAATGCGTTTTCAACTGTTCGTCGAGCCGTTGACAGGCATTTATTAAAATGCATTTGGTCTTTATGACCTTCCGCTAGTCTTCCCGGATACGGCCTCAAAAGGTTCCTCTTCAGAGGAAAGGCTTCATCGCCAACCAAGACGCAGGGCGCACAGATTGATGTGCCCGGCAAATTAGTGTCGGGCAACATCCGATAGAACCCGTCATTGATCCCTTGCCCTATCAATTAGTGAGCAAAAATCCCTCCATGGCTGTTTCTTCCATACGCCCCAACATCAACAGCTATGAAGCTAGAATTGGCATCAGGCACATCTAACAAAACCATTGAGAAGGTCTTCTTATAATTGTAATATAATGATCCGGAGTTCGGTGGGGCTTGGATATTCACATGTTTGCCATCAATGGCCCCGAGACAGTTGGGGAAATAGCACTTTTCCCAAAACTCCTGCTTTATTGCTTCCCACATTTCCATGCTGGGTGTTGGCATTGCCTCAGACCTCAGTCTCTCCGTAATGGCCCTGCACGTTTCCTTCATTATTAGTTCAACAGTAGATGCACCCATTCTAAAACTATAACTAATGGTTTTGAAGGAATCTCCTGTTGCTAAGTACCTGAAATAATAATAAAATGTTAATTAGAAAATATTTCTTTTACAGCCGAAACATGCAAAAGTAGATGGCAGAGTCTACGGGATCAATTTAGAAAATTCCGCGCCAGAAACACTGTGGTGTGGAGCGGGCAGGCGGCGGACAACGCATTGCGAAAATACAAGTACGAAGATTCGATGCAATTTTTGGTACCGTTTTTTCAAGAACGTCAAACTCTTTGCAGTTTGCAGAGGTGAGCAATATTTCAAATAATATTTAATATTTCAGACCACATTATTGACTATTTACATTTATTATCCCATTTGAAATTATTTCCAATTAACTAATTTAAATATTATTTTTCTCGGCTCCGTCAGTTTTAGTGGAGACTCTAGTTGCACGAGAGAAGAAAATGGGGACATCAGCGGACCCCCGCTTGAAAGCGAGGGGGAAGAGCCGCGGGACAGGCAACCTCCACAAAAGGGGAGACGTCAACGACGACAACAGGATGAACACCAGAATGAAGAAAACGAGGATCGCTATGCGGCGATACACAACGAAGTTTTGGAGTGTGCCAAGCATCTCAAGACTGCTGTGGAGGCGGCGACATCGGGCAACCCCGGAATGTCGCAAGAAAAAGAAGATGGGGTTGAGCAAGAATTACAAGCCTTCTTCCGGTGGGTATGCTCGGCCACTTCGAACCTCAAGCGAAGTACGCAGGAGCGATTTAAGATGGAGGTTATTGAACGTTTAGCTGCGGCAAAAAAGTCGGAAGAGACATAGGCGGTACTTAAGTTAGATTAAGTTAGATTTAGTTAGATTAAGTTAGATTACTTTAGATAAAGATAATTTAGGCTAAGAATTTAATTGTAACATGTAGTTTGTAGCGTTTTAAATAAAAATAATTTTATAAGCATTTAAATAATTATTTTACGCTCACTTACCTCAAGCAAACTACCAACCGTTCCACTGGCGCAGTTGGTGTTTTCCAAGGCGTACAAGTTTTTGTCAAATCATCCTGGATTTTCCCAAGTAGGGCATAAAAATAGTCACGGTTCATACGGAAATATCCGTAAAATTTTTCCTCCTGATCCAGCATTTGTCTGAATAGTATGAACTCTCCTTCGATGGCTCGATTTTGCCACAGCGGGTGGACACCGTAGCGCCTTCTTCCTTTCCGACTTGCCTCCTGTAGCCCACTGAATTGTACCGTAATGGTTACCAATTGTACAAGATTCGGCATTTTGTATGAATGCTGGATATTGGTTTTCGCGTGCTACAGGTCGTGTGTTCACAGCCCTTAAATACACAACCGGCAAGGGGGGGGGGGGGGACTTCCTCCGCCAGATGAGTGGCAAGCAAATTGTATATTTTTAAAGGGTGTACGGAGACATTTCTGATTTATTGTAGGTTGCTGTCGGCGTGCGGGTTGCAATAAAACATTTGGCCGCCAGATTTGCCGTTTTGCACGTGAAGGACACCATGGCGTATACATCGAAGGTATCTATTAGTTTATTGCCGTTCCAAGGACAATTTTTTGGTAACATATTTCTCTGCGCGGCCACCGTCAACGTGTTTCAGGAGGACAAAGAATCAGATCCTTCCGAACTTCTGCCCTGTTTATTTGACTTCTTTGACAAATTGTTTCATCGTGCCGATATCACGACCAACTCCGAAAAGTTCTAGTTTCACACTCGACATCGATAGGAAAAACATCGGTGAAACAGCTTTTTAAAAGTAATACAGTATTTATAATGATCTACACACACGCCCACGCCCACGCCCACGCACACACACACACACCTTGCATGACCTTGAAGGTCACTGTGCAGTATACGGATGAATTCGTCTAGACACGCGCTTTCATGCGATACAAAAAAATATACAGCATTCCATTTAAAAAATTGAAGGTCGCCTTCATATCTAGCAAAATAGTATAAACAAAAAAAATTACACACGCCATTGTGTTGCATATAAAAAACAGTACCACTTTTTCCTCTTTCATTTTTTTCTATTATTGACTATTTACGCGAAAAATGCTGGCTAGTAATAGCGTGAACAACCTGTATATTAATAATTTCATTTTCTGTGAATAATTACACATATATAAATAATTTACCAATTTAATTAATATGCTTGACAAGAAATTAACAATTTTTATAAAAAAATTTATTTTTAAAAAGTAACAAATGCAAAACAAAATTAATGTTAAATGAATGTTATTCGCTATCTGACTCATTTTCAGTACTTTCAATGTGATCTCTATTGACGTTCTTCCAAACAATCTGGATCTATCTTCACATTCTTATTATTTTCGGATAGGTATAAAACATATAGTAAAAGCAAATTAAGAATAAATAAAAATGATTGACATATAAATATTGCAAAATTGTTTATGCATAGAAATTATTATTATACGATTATTAATAACAATTTCCATCCTCATATACATATGCATTTAGTATCATACGCATTCTATGCGAAAGGAATGTATTTCATATCGTGATATACAGGAATATTGAATTTTTCCAGTAAATTCTGCACCGTGACTGCGTCCGTATCCGCAGAGATTTCTAACGCTGCTCAATCTGTCTGTGGGTTGCCCGTGGGCAACACGCTCCAGCATAGGCATCTCGGGGGTGTAGAGGGGAGTAAACGGTTCTGCGGTTTTCGGCACTTGGCCTTTGTTGCGAGGACCTTCGAGCGCCTCTCAAGTGGCCTGTCAGTACGCTCGGTCCTTATGGACAACGACTTCGGCCGTTGGAACAACTTCGGCATCTTGCCCGTCTTGTTTGGGGCGACCTTAAGGGGGCCGGCATGGTTTGAAATCCATATACGTATGCAAGGGTCAAAATCTAAACAAACTACCGCTTCAATATTGCAATGAGCAGTTTAGAAGTGGTCAATTGTGTTTCCTAAAAGTCCAATCTACGTCTGTATAGAGCCCAAATTGCGAATTTCTACCTCATCGTGGAGTAATTTGTAATATTCGGCAGAAAATTCGAATTCTGAAGCAAGTATGACGTCACGAGATGGCTGCCGCTGAAAGATTCTCTTAATTTCGAGAGATTTAGTGTTCGTATCGAAAAAAAGGCTTTATACAGACGTACCAAAGACGTGTACAAACACGGTGGTATGCATTTTTAATTGATTACTTACTTATTTAAGACGTAAAATGTCTAGAAAAAAGGCACAGGATAACATAGCGTGACAGTCAAGGCCCAATGCCTGCCGGCCCCCTTAACGTGTTAAAAAGCTTTAGACTATCAGTAACAGGACGATGAGAGTGTTACAACCCTTAACTTTGCAAGCTCTCTTCTCGATCACTATCAAAGACATTTGAACGAACCTTGTGGCAAAAAATAGCTGCACATCATCGTTATCGCTCACATTTTTTCCAAAATTTTACGTCACTCGTTAGAGTCGGAAAAAAATTATCAATTCAATAGTCAGTCGATGTAAAATTTTGTAAAGATTTTTGGGGGAGAAATTTTTTTTGTTTCTCTAGACATACGCTAAAGATCGTTAAATATCTCACTCAACGCATACTCTATATTTGCATAAAGTAATATAAAATAGATAATTTTGGACAACGTTTGTTAGCCATTTTTCCATCAACGTTAAAAATTAAGGGTTCCAAGCAAAATCTACCTACGTCGTAGAACGGAGCTTTTCTCTTCGGGTATATCGTCAAAATGATGTTATGATACAGACGTTGTATTTGATGAACAAAATAAAATAGTGTTCCAAGGGACGGGAGTGTGGAGGCTCGAGGAATGGAATATAATAAAGGCTAAGCTCCCGATGAAACACAACTTAATATTTATTAAATAATACTGAGAAATGGTATATTACAGACACTCTCTGAACGCACATGCATCTGTTCGACAAAACTCTCCGACATGGGGCGACACTTACAAACGTACCAACCGTCGCACGCATAACACACTGCGTCGCTACCAACCTGAAATATCTTTCTATCGATTCATAGATCGATATAGGAGGGGAAGATGGCGGTATGGAAGTGAAGAACGAAAGTTTTGAGCTTAGAGTTTCTTACTGTGATATTAGAGTAAAAGTAAGTAGAACTGGAATAGGAATATCCCAAAAAGAAGAATTCCTCGCAAGGTAATTAATTAATAAATAAGCTCTCTAAAAGAGTCAAGAATTATAGACAATCCAATACAGTGGGAGATATAACCTCTATATCTGAGCCGGATTTTAGTCGGTGATCCGTCCCGCCGCGAGGCGGGACGAAAGTTTATCTTGTCGATGATTGGAGGAGAGGATTTAACAAAAAAGGACCCACAGGAAGGTCCATCCAATCAAATATCCATCAATACATTGGTACCAATGGATCTAGACCAGGTATCTGGTGTTGCGTCGCAGTGTGGTGGGATGGGGATTTTTGTTGTGGGTTCGGGTGCCCGTGGAGCGCTGAAGCGCTCTGCTCGTGGAGGTTCACAATAACTTCGTACACAGAGTAAAATGGCGAAAATAATTGTTAGAGATTTATTTAGAAAGTCTTGGAGATCTAACTCCTTCGGTTCTATAATGAGTTCTGTCGTCCTGGAGCTTCGAATCCCTTTTTTAGCTTCTTCCTTCTCGCTTCCTTAGCCAATAGGAAAATTGGGATCTTCTGGCTAGGCGTTGATTCGTCGGATCACTCGTCTTCCGGTTGCTGCTTGATGGTGATTGGCAGTGGATGGATCTTAATAGCGCACGCACGGGAGTGGGGTACGCATGAGGGTGAAGCTCCGCCAAAACAAGGGACGTGGGGCCATGTGGGACCGAACGAGCGAGAGGTCCGAGGGAGTTCCAAGAGGTCCTTGACTCGGAATTTATGACCTCTTGTCCTTAACTGATTCCGGACTTCGACTATCCCTAATTTATGTAGAATTGGAGAAGCTACTCTAAGAGGCTGCGTGACTTTCTCTAAATTCCTCAATTAGTCTCGCCGACTCGAATTTCGTCAAGGATCTCTATGGAACTCTCCCGGTCTTTCTTTACCTACTCTAAACTATCGCGCCCAAATAAAATACGTATGTATGAAATACGCAATTACATCTTATATTTAAATTTCCCTCTCCGCGCCATTAATCGATGCTATATATATATCTAGCTATGTTCGCGTGGTCAACTGGCCACGCTACACTGGAATTCAAAAAACTAACGAGAAATATACTATAGTGAAAATGGAAGATGTGCAAAATAATTCTAGTTATGGAAGAGTAATAGATAAGCTCAAAGCAGGTTTAAAGATAAACGAGAACCAAGGCAATAATAAGTATAAGAATAATGATAATAATGGTGATAAAAACCTAGGTAGTAATATCCACAATAGTAATACCAAAGCAGGTTAGACCTATACGAAACTGATACGATCAGTGGAAACTACATAGTTTCTATTTCATTGAAAAACCATGCCATAACTAAATCAAAAAAATTTAACCTGATCAAAATATATAGATTTATCACGAGCAAAGGAGTAAATCCTGAATCAATTAAAATGGTCGGTTCCTCCAGAGCTGAAATGTCAACGAGAAATAAGACTGATGCTAATAAAATACTAAAGAAAGGCTCCCCGGAAGAAAGTACCATGTACACTTCAATACCTTTTAAAGTTAAATATAGGAAAGGTGTTATCACCGATTGGCAAGAGTCAATAGAGGAATTAAAGAACCAATTGTCCCCTAATCAAGGCAAATTCGAAATGGAAAGACTGAAGGGAAGGAAACGTCAGGGAAACGAAACTGTTTGGGAGGACAGTAAGACTATCCTGGTAAAATTCCACGGGGATTCGCTACCCACAAAATTACTAATAGGATATGGACACGTATGGGTCAAAGTGGAACCCTTTGTGGAGTCAGTCAAACAATGTTTTAAATGTCTGAGATTTGGACACACACAAAACAAGTGTAGAAGTCTGAAAAGAAGATGCTTTGTATGCAGTGATGATTTCCATGATTCCTGCAACAAAGAACCCAGCTTTTACAATTGTGGTGGAAAACATATCACTATCTCTAGACAGTGTACTATTTATCAAAAAGAAAGACTGACTAAAAAAATAATGGCTTATAAGAATGTGTCTTACAAGGTGGCTAAAGAAAGAGCCACAAACAATCCTTCTTATGCATCACATATTACAGAAAATAGTGGAATTTATAACAACTACCAACGACATGAATTTAATTATGAGAATAAGGACGACAAAGGAAACAGATATTTTCATCCGAAATTTCCATTGCTTAAGAAACAAAATAGAGTGGATTTCTGGGAGTCAATTACGGATCCAATAGAAGCAGGGACAGACAACTCTGGAAGAAACAGAATATCAAACCCGGATAACAGAACAGACAAAGTATATGATTCCAAATACAACAAGCAAAGAACAACACAAAATAAGGATACCTGGGCGGATATAGCCTCGAAGCAAGCTTTAGGAAAACAACGTCAGATGGCCCACTACAATAATAATAATAACGATAATCTTAATAAACCTAACATTAGAAAAAAAATCGACAAACACCAACGTTTGGATACTTATAGTAACAGGTTTGAATTACTGGGAGGACTAACAGAAAATTCAAATTATCACCAAAGTATGGACTCAGACATAAACTCCCGACTGGATCCCTTTCCACGAAAGTTCATCAAGCTACAATGAGGAGCTACCAGACGAAAAGAATAAAATAACATTAAACAAGACTAAATGGTACGACAAAAACAATACAGAAACAGATTTCATGAAAACAAAGACGGACGAGGAGCTTATAGACCAGTTAATTTGTCTAATCCAAGAAAGAAAACTGGAAGACAGGTTGGAGGAGAACATCAGACAAAATAGACGTCTTTCTCTCTATAAGAAACATAAAACCTGGAAAGAAGAAGAAATTATCAGAGGGCTCAACCAAGCCCCAGGGTCATCAATCCCGAAAAAAACAAAAAGAAAAATTGACAGGGAAATAGAAATTGATAAAAGGGGAGAAATGGTCAAGGATAACTTACACAAGGAAAACAATGAAGTAAATCATCAGGAAGAAGGAAGATGAGAACACCCTACTACTACAATACAAAACTTTTACAGCAATTTCAAGGTGGAAGAGGAAAGTGATCAAATACAAGCAATCAGAGACACACAAAACCTACACTCATAACAAATATGCCAGACAACTTTATCAGAATAGGATTATGGAATGCAAGAAGTATAAAAAATAAGATCAACGAAGTAAGAATCCTAACAGAGGAATTCGATATCCTATGCATCACCGAAACCTGGCTATCGAATAAACACTATGGAATCAATATCAAAGGTTATAATGTATACAGGAATGATAGACAGGAACCCCTTCAAAGCGGAGGCGTCTGTCTATTAATCAAAAATAACTTCAAGCACAGAGTAAATATCATAAGAGGACAGGAAATGAAGGAAACAAATACCATCCATATCACAATATATAACTTTGAGAAAGAAATTGACATAGTTGCATCATACAAGAAACCTGGACTAAATTGGAACAAACAAAACTGGTTAAACCTTTTCAATAGTAGGAGAAAGAACATTGACACCATTTTCATGGGTGACTATAACGCGAAAAATCCCTTATGGAACTGTGTCAGTTCTAATAGGGATGGTGACATACTGGGGGATGTCATAATGGAATCAGACCTGTTTATAGGAAACTTTGACACAATCTCACGTATAGGAGATGAAAGGACAAACCCATCGAACCTCGACCTATTCATAACAACAATGAATATAATAGGTAAAAGTCAATATAGAAGTACTGGCGAACAATGGGGATCTGATCATTTCATCCTCGAGATGAAACTCTTTGACAATATTATATATTGCAATAAGAGAAAAAAGAATAAGAAAATATATAATGATATTACAATGAATTGGGATAAATTCAGAGAAAGTGTTTGTGGCGGCCCGCGCAAAGAGCACGCCGACCACCGACAACATACAATGTATACGCGGCGGCGACCGTCCTCGGAAAGCCGCAGCGAAACACGTGAAGATCGGCTTCGGGGACGGTCGCCATCTGCTAAACAATCGACTGACGCGAGGGAGAATCGGTCGGTCAAAGGTATGCGATCGACACTCGCTCGCGAACGTCGGTATAGGACGGTTGACGGTCCACCGACGAATAAAGACGTATACCCGCGAACACGGCCTCAGTCATTTCACCCGACTCCCACATAATTGGTGACCCCGACGTGATCTGTCGCGCAAAGGCAGAGCGAACCGCGGTAGTGTGCAGTTCGGGTGCATAAAAAAAAATTAATTACGGAACGCAGCGATGACTGACGCGCTAGCGCCCGGTAACGCCAACGTCGTACCCTTGGCGGGCGTAGCACGAGTGGCCATAAAAATCCCACCGTTCTGGGAAAAGAACCCACGAATATGGTTCCAGCAATTGGAATCCCAGTTCGTCCTGTCTGGGATCACGCAGGACGTCACAAAGTACCACTACGTCACAGCGAACTTGGAGAACAAGTACGCTGACGTAGTGGTCGACATTATCGGCAGCCCGCCGGAAAGCAATATGTACGAAACGCTCAAGACGGAGCTCATACGGCGAATCGCGGATTCCAAGGAACAGGACATCCGAAACCTGCTGGAACACGAGGAGATCGGGGACCGGAAGCCTTCTGTCTTCCTGCGACGCCTGCAGGGCCTCGCCGCCGGTGCTGTGACAGACGAGTTCCTGAAGACGCTGTGGATGGCGCGGCTGCCAACGAACGTACAAACTGTGCTGGTGACGAGACGGAAGGACCCGCTGTCCGACCTCGCAGCCCTCGCCGATGCCGTCATCGAGGTGTCGTCCCGTCCGCAGGTCAACGCCGCATCGACGAGTCGAATGGACGAGACCCAGGCATTGATAGCGGAACTCCGCCGCGAAATCGCGGCCCTTCGCGTCGGTATGGACACCCGCCGCGCGCGGTCCAAGTCCCGCGGTCCTCGCGAAAGAAGGGCGTCGAAGTCGCGAAGCCGAAGCGACGAGGTACCACCTGGTGACGGCAGATGCTGGTACCACTGGAGGCACGGTCCCGCCGCGAGGAAGTGCCGCGACCCGTGTTCCCAGGCGACGGAAAACCGGCGGGACGGTCGTTGATGGCGGCGAACGACTCTGCGCCGGCTACAAGCCGCCTGTTCGTGACGGATCGGACAACAAAAATCACCTTCATGGTGGACACAGGATCCGACCTGTGCGTTTTCCCGCATTCGCGCGTGAGCGGTGCACGCGAAAGGACGGCATATGAACTTTACGCCGCGAACGGTTCAACGATCACGACGTACGGCTCCGTGAGGTTCGCGTTGAACTTCGGCCTGCGTCGGGACTTTTCGTGGCGGTTTGTGATCGCGGACGTTACAACTCCGATAATCGGCGCCGATTTTTTGAGCCATTACGGACTCCTGGTCGATATGCGCGCGAAAAAACTAATAGACGGTGTCACGACGCTGTCGGCGGCTGGTCGTATAGTGACGTGTTGTGCCGATAGCGTGAAGGCGATTTCCGGTGAGTCCACCTACCACAGGATCCTCGCGGGATTCCCGGACCTCACGCGGCCGTCGGGAGGATACCGCACGGCCAAACACGCGACGAAGCACCACATCCGGACGACGCCAGGCCCGCCGGTATCGTGCAAGCCCCGTCGGCTGGCCCCGGATAAACTCCGCATCGCTAAGGCGGAATTCGAGGCGATGGTGAGGGACGGAACAGCGCGCCGATCCGAAAGCTGTTGGTCATCGGCCCTACACCTGTCACCGAAGAAAAGCGGCGAGTGGCGACCGTGCGGGGATTACCGCGCATTAAACGCGAGAACAATCGCGGACAAATATCCGGTGCCGCACATCGAAGATTTCGCGCAGCGCTTGGGGGGAAAAAGCGTGTTTTCTACGATAGACTTGGTGCGCGCATACAACCAGATACCGGTGAACCCGCAGGACATCGCGAAAACCGCGATCACGACCCCGTTTGGTCTGTTTGAATTCCCCTGGATGTCTTTCGGACTTCGAAACGCAGCGCAGACATTCCAGCGGTTTATGGACGAAGTGTTACGCGGCCTCGACTGGTGCTACGTTTACATAGACGATATTCTGGTCGCATCGAGCTCAGTCGAGGAACACGAAGAGCACCTACGCGAACTTTTTTCCCGCCTAAACGAGTACGGGGTGCTCGTCAATTGTGCGAAGTGTGTGTTCGGTGCGCCGGAGGTGACGTTTCTCGGCTACGCAGTGTCCGCGCACGGTACCCGACCGCTTCCAGAGAAAGTCGAAGCGATTCGAACTTTCCCGCGCCCGGAAACGGTGAAAGAGCTGCGACAGTTTCTGGGCGTAATAAACTTTTATCGACGATTCGTGCGAACGGCCGCCGAGATGCAGGCGCCACTCAACGCGGCCCTCCAGGGTAACGTGAAGGGACGAGCACCGGTGACATGGACTCCGGAGCGAATCGAGGCCTTCGAGAGGTGCAAGGAAAGCCTGGCGCACGCAGCTCTTCTGGCCCATCCCGACACCACGCTGCCCCTTGCGATCTTCAGCGACGCATCGGATTTCACGGTAGGCGCTGCGTTGCAGCAGCGGTCACGCGACGGATGGCAGCCGTTGGCTTTCTTTACAAAGAAGTTAACGGCGGCCGAGCGCAAATACAGTCCGTATGATCGGGAACTGCTCGCGATATACAAGGCTGTACGGTATTTTCGGCATATGGTCGAGGGTCGCGAATTCACGGTTTTTACCGACCATAAGCCCATAACTTTCGCGTTCGCGCAGCGCCCCGAAAAACATACGCCGCGACAGTTCCGCTATCTGGACCTCATCGGCCAATTCACAACCGACATTCGGCATGTGGCCGGTCGAGACAACGTGGTCGCCGATGCTCTGTCCCGGATAGCGGAGATCTCTACCGCGATAGATTACGCGAAACTCGCGAAATCGCAGCGAGAGGACGAGGAGCTCCGAACGCTCCTGCGATCACCCGACTCCTCTCTTAATATCAAGAAAATAGAATTACCGAGCGACAACACCGAGTTGTACTGCGACGTTTCGACTTCCGCGTTACGACCATTCGTAACGAGGGAGTTCCGAGAACACGTGTTCACGTCGCTACACAATCTTGCGCACCCCGGTGCCAAGGCGACCGCGAAATTGGTCGCACAAAGATTCGTTTGGCCAGGTATGCAAAAAGATTGCAAAGCCTGGGCACGAGCGTGCGTACCATGCCAACGGGCGAAAACGGGTAGACACGTGTCTGCTCCGGTCGGTACTTTTCGAATTCCTTCGGCGCGTTTCGAACACGTCCACGTGGACATAGTAGGCCCGTTGCCGATGTCGAGGGGATATCGATACTGCGTGACGTGCGTCGATCGTTACACGCGCTGACCGGAGGCGTTCCCCGTCGAAAACATCACCGCCGAGACGGTGGCGTACGCGTTATTTTCGGGGTGGATCGCCCGATAGGGTACACCCCACCGAATCACTACCGATCAAGGGCGACAATTTGAATCTGCGTTGTTCAAGCAGTTGTCGCACCTTATCGGTACGAAACACCTCCGTACGACCGCGTACCACCCGGCGGCAAACGGCATGGTGGAGCGATTCCACCGCCAGCTGAAAGCGGCAATCGTTTGCCACGCGGACAGCTGGGCCGACGCGTTGCCGATCGTCCTTCTGGGCATTCGAGCCGCCTGGAAGGAGGACATTCAAGCGACCTCCGCCGAAATGGTTTACGGCGAACCGATTCGCCTACCGGGCGAGCTTCTTTTAGACCGGCGAGACGCGAACGTTAACGACGAGGCGTTCATCGCGAGATTACGCGAACATTTCCGTGGGTTGCGTCCGACGCCTGTAACGCGCCACGGAAAAAAGAAAACATTTGTATTCAAGGACCTCAATACGACGACGCAGGTGTTCGTGAGGCACGGCGCACTGAAAAGTGCTTTGCAGCCTGCGTACGACGGTCCTTACGAGGTGATGGAGCGGCACCCGAAACACTTTAACATTCGTGTTAAAGATCGTGTGGTTCCGGTGTCGTTAGATCGCCTCAAACCCGCGTACCTGCTAAACGACGACGAGCAGGGTACACCGGACAGGCCCTCGCCGCGGGGGGTCAACAGCGATGCTCCGGTCCCCAGTACGGGGGAGCAAATCGAACGCTCGACAAGATCGGGAAGGCGCGTTCATTTTCCCGACCGCTATGCGGCGACTCCTTAGATTTAGTCATTAGTGTAAGTAGTTTGTAAGCAACAATGTATATAGTATTGTAAATAGTAAACTTGTAGCGGTAAATAAAAGCGAGCGAACCCCTAATTTCACCAAGGGGGGTGATGTGGCGGCCCGCGCAAAGAGCACGCCGACCACCGACAACATACAATGTATACGCGGCGGCGACCGTCCTCGGAAAGCCGCAGCGAAACACGTGAAGATCGGCTTCGGGGACGGTCGCCATCTGCTAAACAATCGACTGACGCGAGGGAGAATCGGTCGGTCAAAGGTATGCGATCGACACTCGCTCGCGAACGTCGGTATAGGACGGTTGACGGTCCACCGACGAATAAAGACGTATACCCGCGAACACGGCCTCAGTCATTTCACCCGACTCCCACATGTTGAGTCGAAACTAGGTTATTTAATAGGCGAAACAGGGAATAAAGAAGAAATACACTTACAAACAATTCAGGACAGGTACAATAGACTCGAAACAATAATAAAAGAATCTATTATCGAAACCCAAGATATCAAAGTATATCCCATTGCAACAAAGTATATCCCATTGCTTCAACAATCGAACCAATAAAAACAATGAACTTAGTCAACGTCATCTGAACACAAGAACAGTTAATCCCATGAAGCTTCTTTTTAATAAGAGAAGCCCTCCTTGGTGGGATAAAGAATGTTGGGAAAATAGGAAAAACCTGAAAAAAGCTTGTAACGGTTGCGTCTTGCTTGCGTGGAGGCGCGAGCGAGGCGCGCGGTCCCTCCCCTAGATTCGCTCAGCGACCAGGGTTCGTTGGAGAGGGAGAAGGAAGTGGTTTAATAACTCAGGCCGTATTGGTGTAAAGAAAACTGATTTATTAATCGAAAAGAAACGTGGTTTGAAGAACAAAAGAATAACCTTGACTTCTTAATCGGATGACGTGGTTAAACTGATTTATTAATTGAAAAGAAACGTGGTTTAACGAACGAAAGAATAAACTCAACTTAGTAATCGGAAGACGTGGTCTAATGAACAAAATAAAAGAGTAAACTTGATTAAATAGTAACAGGCACCGTGACGTGGTACGCGGTTTATCCGCGCGGATTCCCAGACGGTCCGGCGGTGAGCTGCTGATGGCCGGTGGCCTAATAACCAAAAATAAATAGACCGTAACGGTGGATTCCGACGCGAGTATCTTATTTTAATTATTCACTAGAACTAGCCTATCGCAACCGCGGGACGCCGGCACGGGCTTCGGTCGCGTTCGTACGCTGGAAATATTCGACGCGGGCGAGACGCGCTCGCGGGATCGGGGCCTGCCGTCGGACGCCCTCGGCGCGGTTCGGGTACGGTCGCGGCGTGTATCGAGAGCGCGGTGCGCGGGGAGCGCGGGGAGCCGTGCTCGCTAACGCGGTCCTGAGTCGGGCGCTCTCGGTGCGGTTCGGTTACGGTCGCGGCGTATATCGTGGACGCGGCGCGCGGAGAGCGCGGGTGAGCCGTGCTCGCTAACGCGGTCCTGAGTCGGGCGCTCTCGGCGCGGTTCGGTTACGGTCGCGGCGTATATCGTGGACGCGGCGCGCGGGGAGCGCGGGTGAGCCGTGCTCGCTAACGCGGTCCTGAGCCGGGTGCTTTCGTCGCGGTCCCGAGCTCTCCCGATCCTCGAGATGGTATCTGCACCGCTGCCCAGCGAACGATAGTGGATCGGCTTCGCTTCCTGGTGGCTGGGCACGCGGGCGCGGAGAGGAGCGGGTTAGGAATCCGCGGAACCCCCCACCCGTCGTCTCGGCCCGGCCGCGGCTCGAGCACGTAGGCACAGACGTAAACCTAATGCCTACGGCCCGAAACCGGCGAGGGCGCTCGTCTCCGGTAGTATACCGAGAGGCGAGCTCCGTTCGCTGCTGCGGCCGATCGTCGACTAACGTGCGGGGCGCGACGCTCGATCCCCGAGAGGAGAGCGGGACGCGGGAACAGGTCCAGGCGGTGGGGATGACGGTCCGGAGTGTCGTATCCTCGGTGCTCTGAAAAGAGCAGGCCGGTGAACGACTGCCTCCCAGAGTCCTGGTCGCGGTCTCGGTTTTGCGTAGGGGACGTAAACCCACTTACGCTCGGCCGATTCCAGCGCCTCGTCGTGTTTGCCCGATCGTAAACCGCGGCTAGCACGAGTTGGCGCGGCTGCGAGAGGATCTGGGCCCGGGTGTTCACCCGAGAGCTGCTCCAGACCAACTCCGGCTTCGGCTGGTTCCGTCGCGATCTTTATAGCCCGAACGCGGACCTCGTGTGCTCGTTCGCGAATCTTCGGCACACCGTGATTGGTCCGCGCTCGGGCTGGATTCCGCGGATTGGCGCACGGCTATCCCGCACCGGTGATTGGTGCGGGCTAAGGTACAGAATGCCTCGCAACGAGACACATGCGTCTCGTTGCATCCCCCCCTTTCTTCGGAGACGAGACGACGCGGTCCGCGAGACAAGGTAAAGAAGCGGAGGGTAGCTTACGTATTGGCGAGGCGGCGTCTCGTGCCAAATTTCCCCGGTGTCTGGGTTGAGCCGGAAGCCCCTCCGGATGCCCGCATGCGTGACCCGGTACCGCTTGATGCCGATGGGGCACCATATTGGGTACCCGTCGCTGGTCCGGTTGAGTCGGCGGGGCCGGTGCGCCACGTTGGCCTCCAACGGGATCGCCGCTGATTCGGGTCCCGTCGGTCCCCCATCCCGGACGGCTGGTACCCGTTGTACGTTCGGCGGAGTGGCGGGCAGGTCTGCCTGTCGTGGCCAGCGGCGTTCTCCGCGGTCGGCCTGGTCGTCGGGCTGGCGAGGAGGAACGGCCCGGGTGGATGGTCGGATGGTGACCTTCGGCGGATTGGCCGCTAGGCCGCGGGCCCGTTGTGTCCCGGTCGGAGGTCGCACGCTGGTGGTGCAGACCGCGGGTATGGGGGACAGTCCTGTCCCGGAGGCGGCGTTGCGTCGTCGCCTGCTCCCTGCTGGTGGTTGCGGTCGGGGGCTGACGATGAGGGCCATCCTCCGGACCGGCAGTGCTGCCGGTGGCAGCCCCCGGGCGGGCGCAGGCCTGGAGACGACTGCGGGTTGTCGGCCCGTGGCCGGGGTGTAGCCCCAGCGGGCCGTCCTGGCGGCGGGCGTGATCGGCCGCGGCCTTGTGGGCCGGCGTGCCCCCGGTGGTTGTAGGCCGGGATCTGGAAGGGCTTCCGCCGGATTGAAGGATCCGTGGCGCCGGTACGCCTCCTCCAGTTGGCCCAAGAAAGTGTCGTCGGCGAGGTCCATAGTGCTCTGATTTTCGAGGACGACTGAGCTCAGTGTTCCTACTGGGCTCTCCGTCCAGACTTGGTGTTTCCATCTCCTCTCGCCCCTCGTCGATCGTCTGCTGTCCGGACGAGTGTTTGTTGACACTCGTCGCTTGGTCCGGTTCTCGGGAGTGGTACGGGCGGAGATCTCGTACGTGTACGTGCCGGGCTAATCTCCCGGCGGCGTCGCGAAGATCGAAGATTACCGGCGAAATTCGACGCTGGATGACAAACGGACCGGTGTATTTGTTGAGCAGTTTCGCGTTACGGAACGCCGCTTTGTTCGATAGCTCGTGACCGCGTCGCAGGACACGCGATCCGACCGCGGGCACCCAGGCACGACGACGTTTGTCGTACTGCTGTTGTTGTTGTTGGAAGGTCCGCGCGAGGTTGCATTGCGCGAACGCGCGTGCTTCCTGCAGCTGGCGGAGACGGAGGAGTAGGGGGGGCCCGGCGTGCTTCCCCCGCTCGTGTCGTAGCGTGCCGGGGGGTACGAGTTCTCTTCCGACGTTAAGGTAGGCGGGAGAGTACCCCGTTGAGCTGTGCTGCGCGGTGTTGTAGGCGAAGGCAATCTCGTGGCACAGCTGATCCCATCCCCGCTGTTTTCGGCCGTGGTACTGCCCTATCATCGTCTTGATGACCCGGTTGACCCGTTCCACCGGATTACATTGCGGTGTGTATGGAGGCGTCCTGCGGTGGCGGATGCCCCAGCTCTGCAGGGCCCGTTCCACTTCGTTGCTGATGAACTGGCGTCCGTTGTCGGTGACCAAGGTGGTCGGGCAGCCGTGCCGGAGCACGACGAGCTCGCGTATAGCCTGCAGCACTGCGCCTGCTGTGGCCTTGCGCAGGGGCCGAATCTCGACCCACTTGGTGCATCTATCCTGGAGTACCAGCAGGGAGGTGTGCCCGGCACTGGAGCGGGGCAAGGGCCCGACTAAGTCGGCGGAGACCATTTCCCACGGCTGGTGCACGGCGGTGGCATGCATTGTGCCGGCGGGGGCTTGCTGCATGGCCTTGTGTTTCTGGCAGGAGTCGCAGGACCGTACGTACTGGGCGCCCTCGCGTAACATACCGGGCCAGTAATAACGCTGGCTCAGTCGGGTGAGTGTCTTGGCGACCCCAAGGTGACCGGCGGTGGGGTCGTCGTGCACTTCGCGTAGAACGCGCGCTCGGTCGGGGCGGGCGACGCACAGCTTCCAGGCGTCGTCTGGGGCACCGTCGTTGAAATCCAGGTGGTGCAAGATGTGCCGGAAGAGCCGTCCCTCGCGGAGGCAGTATTCAGGGTGGTCCCCGGGACGTTCTCGTACGTCCTTCCTCATGCGCTGGTACCAGGGGCAACGGACGGCGGCCCGCACGGCGCATGCTTGGAGCGGACTGCGGGAGAGCGCGTCGGCGACTGTATTTTCGGAGCCCCGGCGGTAGCGGATCTCAAAATCCCACTGGGCCAGCTCCATGGCCCACCGAGCGAGTCGTCCGGAAGGATTGTCGATGTGGCTGAGCCACTTCAGCGACTGGTGATCGGTCAACACGGTGAAGTGATATCCTTCCAAATAGTGCCGCATCTTCCAGATCCCCCATCGGACGGCGAGGCACTCAAGCTCGGTGGCCGAATAGTTCTTTTCTGCCTTGTTGAGAGTACGGCTGGCGTACGCGATCACCCGGTCGCCTTGCTCGCCGGGTTGCGTCAGCACGGCGCCGAGTCCCTCGCGGCTTGCGTCGGTCTGGAGCGTAAAGGGTTTCTCCCAATCCGGAACGGCTAGGACAGGCGCGGTGGCGAGCCGGTGCTTGAGCTCTTCGAAGGCGGTTTGCTGCGTGGGTCCCCACTCCCATCTCCTGGCCTTCTGGAGTAACCCGGTGAGGGGCGCGGCGGTTTTTGATACGTCGGGCAGGAAACGTCGGTACCATGAGAGGAGGCCAAGGAATCGGCGCAGCTCCTTAACATTGGTCGGTTTCTGGAGTTCGGTGACGGCGGATACTTTGGCCGGGTCGGTTTGCAGCCCGTTCTGGTCGACGATGTGCCCGAGGTACGTGAGTCGTTCGCGCGCGAAATGGCATTTCTCCCAATTCGGCCGCAGGTTCGCTGCTCGGAGCCGCTGGAAGACTTCGGCCAGCATCTTTTCATGCTCCTCGTACGTCGGGCTGGCGATAACAATATCGTCGAGGTACGCAAAAGCGTACGGAGCGAGGTCAGGCGTGATTACGTTGTCCAGGAGTCGCTGGAACGTTGACGGAGCGGAATGCAGTCCGAACGGCATAACGGTAAATTCGAGCAGGCCCCGTCCGGGGACCGTGAAAGCCGTTAACGGCCTGCTTTCCGGTGTGAGTGGTACCTGCCAGTAGCCGTTCTTAAGGTCGATCGTGCTGAGGTAGCGTGCCCCTCGCAGCTTATCGAGCGTCGCGTTGATGTGCGGCAGTGGGTATGCGTCCTTCCTGGTAACCTGGTTCAAGCGCCGGAAGTCCACGCAGAACCGGTATTTTCCGTCCTTCTTCCGGGCGATTACGACGGGCGAGCTCCAGGGGCTGCAAGATGGCTGTACGACTCCCTCGTTCAGCATGGCTTCGACCTCGGCATCGATGATTGCCTGCATTGCCGGGTTACGCGGGCGGTATCGCTGCTTGATAGGCGTCGGATCGAGGAGTCGGATTTCGTGGTGGGCCAGCGGGGTTACCCCGCGGACGGTTCTAAAGGCCTCCTTATGATGGTCGAGGAGTTGCTGCAGCCGTTTCCCCTCGGTGGTCGTGAGGTGCTGGAGCCCGTTCGGGGTGATGGCGGCACAGGCCGTGGGCCCTCGATCGACTCGGCTCGGGTACAGGTGGTGGGACCCTAGTTGCATTTGTAGACCGAGTTTCTGCAGCATGTCCATGCCCAGGAGCATTTCCGCGTCGAGTCCTTCCAGGATATAATATTGGTGGAGGATCTCCTGGCCATTGAAGGTTCCGATCCCGAGGATGCTGCGATCGAGGCTCGCACCCGTTCCGTCTGCCAAGGTGGCGGTGGTAGCCTCGGCGCGGAGTTCCCACTGCTGGGAGAGACACCATCGGGCCATCGGGCCGTTGACGAACGAGCAGACTGACCCGGTGTCGATGAGTGCGCGGGCTCGATGCTGGCCGACGAATACGTTGAGATAGATGCGGGTATCGTCAAATTCGGGGGCCGGACCCGGAGCTACTGTGGTCCGGCCCGTGTTTCGTTTCCCGGATACGGCCTAGCGTCGTGACACGGGCAATCGCGGGTCAAGATGCCCTCCTTGCCGCAGAATGAGCAGAATCGGACCGCTGGGTTGGTACAGCGGTGACGGTCGTGTCCCGCTTGGCGACAACGCCAGCAATGCGTTTCTCGTCGGTACGCTCCTGTTACGGCGAGAGCGGAACGTCGGGGTGGTTCGCGGTCGGAGGACCTGCCCCCGGTTTCTCGGCGTAGACGATGCAAAATTTCCTCGACTTCACGGACTCGTTGGATGAGGTGGGTGGCATCGACCAATTCGCTCCGACGTACGTGGAGCTGTAACTCCGGACGCATGTTGTAATAGAGTGCGTCGAGCTGTCGTGCCCGGGAGAACCCTCCTCGGCGGCGAATGAGAGTCACTAGGGCCGTCACGTAGGCCTGGATTGA
This sequence comes from Halictus rubicundus, assembly GCF_050948215.1. NCBI lineage: Eukaryota > Metazoa > Arthropoda > Insecta > Hymenoptera > Halictidae > Halictus > Halictus rubicundus. The sequence goes on from NC_135152.1 coordinate 2,002,637, forward strand.
CTCCGCGTAGCCTTGCCGTCGTTCGGCGATCTGATGATCCAAGTGTCGCAGTTCCCCCGGTGGGAGGTAGTACCTCCGGAGCTGGTCTTCAAGGTCGTCCCAGGAGGTGACGGACGGTGCGAGATTTCGGTACCACAAGAGTGCGTCTCCGCGGAGGAGCTCGGGGAAGCCTTGTAGGAGTTGTTGGTCCGACAGCTGGTAGGCGGCCTTCAATTCCTGGACGCGTTCGAGGAACGCGTAGGGGTCCCGCCCGTCGAAGTGGCACCCCCACTTGCGTATCTGGTCAAGGACCGGGGCTCCGGCCGCGTGGTCGTTGGTTCGCGCCGCCGTGGAGCGCAGTGGAGTTGAGGCGTCATTCCCCTCGAGCTCGTTAACGAGCTCGTTATGGAATTCTTCCAAATCTCGCGTCCGGTCGACCTCTTCCTTGTATCCGGGCTCGTCTTCGGGCTTGTCCGTGTACGCCTCTGGATTACGGCGAACGTAGGCGACTAGGCGCTGCCGCAGCTGCACCACCGTGCCGCTGGTGCCACTCCCGAGATCCCGGAGCTCTTGCTTCAACTGCTCTTTCGAGAGGCGGTAGATCCAGGAGACCCCCATGTTTTCCCACAGAATTAAAGCAGGATATCTCTTCTCCGTGTCGCCGGTAGTGATCGTGTCGTTTGGACACCGTCGTTTTAAGGGTGCCGTTGGCCTGGTCGGATCGGTTCGCGGGTTTCTCTAGATGAATCGCGGTGCGGCTTTCCGTGTACGGAGCGGAACAATAAAAGAATATTATACTTATATCTACGCGGCGTTTCGAGGTACGATTTCCCCTAAATGCTCGGGATATACGGTATCCAGATCTTAAATACTAATTCGACGCGAAACGGTTCGTCATGAGTCCACAGTTACGGTTTTTCAGGTCCCTGTTCGGGCGCCATGTAACGGTTGCGTCTTGCTTGCGTGGAGGCGCGAGCGAGGCGCGCGGTCCCTCCCCTAGATTCGCTCAGCGACCAGGGTTCGTTGGAGAGGGAGAAGGAAGTGGTTTAATAACTCAGGCCGTATTGGTGTAAAGAAAACTGATTTATTAATCGAAAAGAAACGTGGTTTGAAGAACAAAAGAATAACCTTGACTTCTTAATCGGATGACGTGGTTAAACTGATTTATTAATTGAAAAGAAACGTGGTTTAACGAACGAAAGAATAAACTCGACTTAGTAATCGGAAGACGTGGTCTAATGAACAAAATAAAAGAGTAAACTTGATTAAATAGTAACAGGCACCGTGACGTGGTACGCGGTTTATCCGCGCGGATTCCCAGACGGTCCGGCGGTGAGCTGCTGATGGCCGGTGGCCTAATAACCAAAAATAAATAGACCGTAACGGTGGATTCCGACGCGAGTATCTTATTTTAATTATTCACTAGAACTAGCCTATCGCAACCGCGGGACGCCGGCACGGGCTTCGGTCGCGTTCGTACGCTGGAAATATTCGACGCGGGCGAGACGCGCTCGCGGGATCGGGGCCTGCCGTCGGACGCCCTCGGCGCGGTTCGGGTACGGTCGCGGCGTGTATCGAGAGCGCGGTGCGCGGGGAGCGCGGGGAGCCGTGCTCGCTAACGCGGTCCTGAGTCGGGCGCTCTCGGTGCGGTTCGGTTACGGTCGCGGCGTATATCGTGGACGCGGCGCGCGGGGAGCGCGGGTGAGCCGTGCTCGCTAACGCGGTCCTGAGTCGGGCGCTCTCGGCGCGGTTCGGTTACGGTCGCGGCGTGTATCGAGAATGCGGCGCGCGGGGGGCGCGGGTGAGCCGTGCTCGCTAACGCGGTCCTGAGCCGGGTGCTTTCGTCGCGGTCCCGAGCTCTCCCGATCCTCGAGATGGTATCTGCACCGCTGCCCAGCGAACGATAGTGGATCGGCTTCGCTTCCTGGTGGCTGGGCACGCGGGCGCGGAGAGGAGCGGGTTAGGAATCCGCGGAACCCCCCACCCGTCGTCTCGGCCCGGCCGCGGCTCGAGCACGTAGGCACAGACGTAAACCTAATGCCTACGGCCCGAAACCGGCGAGGGCGCTCGTCTCCGGTAGTATACCGAGAGGCGAGCTCCGTTCGCTGCTGCGGCCGATCGTCGACTAACGTGCGGGGCGCGACGCTGGATCCCCGAGAGGAGAGCGGGACGCGGGAACAGGTCCAGGCGGTGGGGATGACGGTCCGGAGTGTCGTATCCTCGGTGCTCTGAAAAGAGCAGGCCGGTGAACGACTGCCTCCCAGAATCCTGGTCGCGGTCTCGGTTTTGCGTAGGGGACGTAAACCCACTTACGCTCGGCCGATTCCAGCGCCTCGTCGTGTTTGCCCGATCGTAAACCGCGGCTAGCACGAGTTGGCGCGGCTGCGAGAGGATCTGGGCCCGGGTGTTCACCCGAGAGCTGCTCCAGACCAACTCCGGCTTCGGCTGGTTCCGTCGCGATCTTTATAGCCCGAACGCGGACCTCGTGTGCTCGTTCGCGAATCTTCGGCACACCGTGATTGGTCCGCGCTCGGGCTGGATTCCGCGGATTGGCGCACGGCTATCCCGCACCGGTGATTGGTGCGGGCTAAGGTACAGAATGCCTCGCAACGAGACACATGCGTCTCGTTGCAAGCTGCATCTAAGTTTTATAAATACCCAATCCTAAATAACTGGGAGAAATTTTAAAAAAAGGAAAGGGAAATAAAAGAACTTTTCAAAATAAAAAAAAACAAAACTTGGTTAAATTTTGCCGAATCTATAAGTAATAATACTCCAACAGGAGAAATTTGGAACAAAATCAAAAGACTACAATATGGCTTTATAAATCAGAGGGGGAACAAACAGACCCCAGAAATTAGAAACAAATTAGAAGAAAAAGTAATAAATGATCTCACTAAAATTCCAAGAAATAGGATAACCCAGGCCTTTCCTAGAGTTTATCACACATCAGATGGGTACTGTCACAGAGAATATACAAAGATAATACCCTTCAAGAAAATGAAGTATGGAATAAGGGTATCACTCAAGATGAACTGCAGCACAGCATTCTAAAAGCCAATTTAAAATCAGCCCCGGGTCTAGACAATCTAGACAATATGATAATAAGGAATTTACCCAACTCCGCCAAATATGAAATACTGGAAATCTTCCAAAACATATGGTCCGGTGTGGAAGACCTACCCAAACAATGGAGAGAAGCAAAGGTCATATTTATAGACAAAATAGGAAAAAACGCTGTCAGACCAATATCAATGACCAGCTGTCTGGGTAAAATATGTGAGAGGGTTGTTGTAAGCAGTCGGTCCTCGGACCGCTCCTGTGGAACTTGGCGTACGACGCGGTGCTGCGGGTTGTCCTCCCCCCGGACAACCCCCGGACTTCATCTGCTATGCAGATGACACCCTGGTTTATGCCGAGGGGGAGGACTGGAGGAGAACCAGGCACCTGGGTGAGGCTGCCCTGGACTGCGTGGTCGGGCGAATCCGGAGAATGGGGTTGACCGTGGCCGCCACAAAAACCGAGGCGATTTGGATGTATTCGCCTCGGGTGTGGCGGCTACCCCGCGGTCAGGATCTCCGGATTCGCGTCGCTGAAACCTCCGTCGCGATCGGGCCCAGGATGAGGTACCTGGGCCTGATCATAGACGGCCGCTGGCGATTCGATGGACACTTCGAGCTCCTTGCCCCCCGACTAGAGAGGACGGCAGCCGCATTGGCGCGGCTGCTGCCGAATGTCGGGGGGCCGGATGTGAAAGTACGCCGCCTCTATGTGGAGGTGGTGCGGTCTATAGCCCTGTATGGGGCCCCCGTATGGCACCGCTCGCTCGAGGCCAGCACGCCTAGCCGCAAGCTCTTTGAAAGAGTGCGGCGGCGGCTGGCCTTGCGGGTCATACGGGGTTACCGCACCATCTCCACCGAGGCGGCGGGACTCCTCGCCGTGATTCCACCCTTCACTGTGGTGGCGGCGGAGCGGGCGAAGCTATACCACATCGCCCGCTCCTTCCGCCGCCCGCCGGGGGTGGAACTCACGCGCGAGGAGGAGGAGGAGCTCGAGGGCCAGAATCGCCAGGCCCGGACGGAAAGTTTATCGGAGTGGAGGGCACTGCTAACGCCCTCCACACGTCCGATTGTCCGGGCCCTCCTGCCCATATTTCATATATGGTGCAGGAGGCGGGGAAGGTTGACCTTCCGCCTCACGCAGGTGCTCTCCGGCCACGGTTGCTTCGGAGAGTACCTGCATAGAATGGGGCGGGAGCCGACTACGCAGTGCCACCACTGCGGCGAAGATGTCGACACGGCGCGGCACACTCTGGAGGAGTGCCCTGCTTGGGCCGGGCCGCGCCGTGTCCTGCGAGCCGCAGTGGGAGGGTGGGACCTCGCGCTGTCGACCGTGGTCGACCACATGGTCGGCAGCGTGGGGTCGTGGAAGGCGGTGGCCTCCTTCTGCGATGAAGTTATTCAGCAGAAGGAGGCCGCCGAGCGGGCCCGGGAACGGGACCCGGGCTCCGCGAGGAGGGTGTGGGCGCGGGGACGACCCCCGCGCCGACGTGTACCCCCCAGGAGGGGGGCGGCGACGGCTGGGAGGGCGCGGGGGTCTCCCCCGCGTCAACGTATGGCCCCCGGTGGTGGGGGGCGGAGTGGGGTTGGCGCTGGGGGTTCCCCCGCGCCCTGTTATGCCCCCACCATTGGGGGCGGCGAACTTGGGGGGCCGGGGCGTGAGCTGACCCGGGCCCCCGGGGGGGAGCACAGCTCCCCCCGTGATAGGCCGACACCCCCCGGGTTAGTTTCCCGGTTTGGGGGGGTGTCGGTCCGCCCCTCCCCGAATGGGGAGGGGGATCCGTGGGGGGTACTGGGTGAGGAAGGGTCGGGGCGTGCCGGATCGCGCCTCCGACGGCCCTTCCTTCCGGTGGCGGCGTCTTCCTGCCTCGGCCGGGGCTCGTTCCTTCGGGATACCGGCCCCGAGCGGGGCATGAAGACTCCGGGAGCTGTGGGTGGACCGAGCTGGGGCTCGGGAAGCTCAATCCGAAGGCTCCAGGGATGGGGACACCGGGCGGGTCCCTCCGCCCGGGGTCTTATAGCGTAGGCAGTGGGGGAGGTTAACCCCTCCCCCGGGGTATGATGATAGCTGGGGGGTGTCCTGTTGAGTACTCGCGTGATCCAGGCACCTCCCGTGTAGCTTAGGTGGGCGTGAGGTTTTAGTGGGTAGTCTCCGGGGGCTCGCCCCCGGGGAGAATCCCACATAACCCCGGCTTCCCCCAGGGAGTCGGGGTATGTATAAAACATTTCCTCACGATAAAAAAAAAAAAAAAAAAAGGGTTGTTGTAAGCAGACTCACCAACTGGATGGAAAGTAAATCATTAATACACGAATCACAAAATAGTTTTAGGAAAGGCAGAAGTACCATGGATAATTTAACATCGTTGATCTCGATAATTAGGCGTAACAGCAGAGCAAGCAAGGAAACGGTGATAATTCTGGCAGATGTGAAATTTGCATACGACAATGTGGACCACGATATCCTACTAAACATTTTAAAAAAGATAAAATGCCCAGAACGAATCTATAATTATATCAAGAGATAGAATAGAGGACTGTTATATTGGATTGCCACAGGGGTCTATACTTAGTCCCATCTTATACAATATTTATACTTTGGAATTAGGCCACAGAATGGAAGAAGAAAAGTATGAAATCTTACAATATGCAGATGATATCGCGATAATTATCACTTGTAATAACATGAAGGAAGCTGCATACCATACAATAAAATCTATACAATCTCTTAATGAAAAACTAAGTGAAATTCAACTGAAAATCGCTGAAGACAAAACTCAAATTCTATACTACAGAAGACATTCCCACAGGAGTAATAAATTGATAATAAAGAGGGGAGAATGTATAATAGAGGAATCAGAAAGAGCCAAATTTTTAGGCATTTCATTGGACAACAAACTGAATTTTAACCATCAGGTAAAAGAAACCGAAAAAAAAGTTAAAAAAAGATTAAACATGTTAAGGTATATCGCACATATAAAAAATGGGGCATCCCCAAACGTCATGATCCATCTTTACAAAAGTCTTGTAAGATCAGTCCTGGAATATTCTATACCAGCTTACTACAGCCCTACAAACAAATCCATGGAAAGATACCAGAAAATCCAGAACGAAGGAATTAGAATAGCCATGGGCTACAGGAATTCCACCCCCACCAACGTCATGGCAGTGGAAGCAGGTATAATGTCATTCGAGGAGAGGGTCAACCTACTAGCCGAAAAATATATTCTGAAACAGAGATCAAAAACCTTTAGCAAAGTTATGGAACATATAAACAGCCAAATTATTAGCTCAGATGGAATGAATATTCAATATGAAGAAAATAATATATTAAACAAGGCCTGGCTGGAAACAAAGAAGATGGAAGACATAATATTCAAAACTAATATCTGGGAAGAGAAAAACGACCTACAGTACTTGAGGAAAATTAAATGGGAAGACATAATAGACTTTGAAACAGGCTCTATAAGAAAATGCTACGACGATAACGATGATACTCTTGTAGGCATGATTAAGGACAAACTCAAGATCACAGACTTCAACCCAATACAAATTTACACAGATGGCTCCAAAAAGAAAGATAGCATTTCAAACGGAGTGGGTATTGTATTCAAAAAAGATAAGGACTGGGAAGAGGAGGGTTTTAGCATTAATAATATAGCAACCATTTACACAACAGAATGTATCGCCATAAGCAAGGCAGTAAGTATGGCAGAAGAAAAATATACAGACACAACGGGCAATATAATCATCCTAACTGACTCTGAAAGTGCCTTAAGAGGCTTACAAGGCATTTCTTCGGACAAGTTAATCAATCCGTGGATCATAAGGATCGCTAAACACGTCTGTAACATTAATGCAAAGAAAGAAAAAAGAATCACTTTTTCTTGGATCCCAGCACACGTTGGAATTGAGGGTAATGAAAGAGCTGATACCGTAGCAAAAGAAAGAACGAGATATGATCCAGATGACAATTTCAAAATCCCTACAGAAGATGTATACAACCATACTAAAGATAGCAAGTGGCAAAAATCAGATTGGAGTCATATAAGAGAAGGAACGTATAAAGGAAAAAAATACTTTGAAACAACAGATACCAACGTAGGAAAAAGAAAGCCTTAGTTTGATTCAATAAAGAACATAGGAAGAAGATCCATTAACACCTTGAGCAGGATTAGAGCTAATCACTACAACCTAGCAAGCTCCCTAGCTAGGAAAAAATATATAAATTACACAATATGTTGTAACAGACCTGGCTGCTCCAGGCCTGTTACTAGCCGTGATCGCCGCCGAACCCGAACTTCCCCGAACACGACCGACGGATACCAAGATCCGCCGGTGCCCGCGAACGCCCTCCGCGATCCCTGCGTCACCGAACCGACCTTGGCGGGAACCGGAAACCGCCATGATGCGAAACCGTCCCGCCGGATGCGTGACGCCGCCGGAAAATCCTCCGCGAACCACCCCGCACCGCACCCCCTCGCCTAGCGAGGAGAGAGAACCAAGCAGGAAGTCGTTCTCTTCGGTCTTCCGACTTCGCCGTGCGTGGATCGTTTTTCCCGCATCTAGCCGCCGATACCGAACGCGCCGAGTCGATAGCCAAAAAGTATTACGCGACGCGTGAGGGTTTCACGGGTAACTGCCGAGCAGTTTTCGGCGTCTTCGCGATCCGCGAAAACCCGCCTGCCGCCGCCGCGTGCTAGACTTCCTGGAGGTGCCGACCCGAACGCCGAGCGATCGAGGACCGGAGCCAGGGTAAGTAACCATCTCTTCCGTTGACCACGACATCTCCGCCTCCGTCCTACACCCTAGGAGAGCGAACCACCCGCGACCGACGTATCGCCGGTCGCCCTGGGGCACGGGCTCTCCGTCCACCGAGGTTGCCCCTGGTCCGGTTACGCCGCTGCGTACGGCCATGACCCCTCCGTGATACGTTCCCCCGCATCTAGCCGCCGATACCGAACACGCCGCGAACCGCGAATGTAACGACGGGGCAGTGAGCCATACGCGGAAAAACGTGTGTTCTTGACCGCCCGTTCCCGACCGTCCGCGTCCCGCCGCGAACCTCGCGTTATCCCGCCGCGAACCTTGGCACGGCGAGCCAAATCCGGCCGCAAGGACCGGTTGTACGAGATCCGCGGAAACGGACTCGTTACAATGTGAATGTGGCCACGATAACGAAGACATTGACCATATCATATGGAGCTGTCCCATATACTCAGGAAAAAGAGGAAAGCTAATGAGAATCTTTGCTAAAAAGGACATAGACCTGGAAGAGGAAGTTTTTAGTATACTAAAAACGAAAGATGATTCCATTTTGAGAGCTATAGCAATATTTTTATTACAAATAGACAGAGCAATCTAAACATACCTCCAGAGAAGGAAAATGAAGAATAGAGTACAAATATTAAGTATTAAGAACAAATTCTTAGATCAGAACATCTGATACATCTATATATAGTTTATATGTGTTTAAGTTAATACCCAGTTTATAAGTGTTGATTATTGATTATATAATAGACAAAGTAAGGCGAAACGAATTTATTACACATAGAATTACAGATATTTTCATCTATAGTATATAAGTAATTAGATTTAGATCAACAATACCACATAAGGACCGTTTTTGTATTGGGCAGTTAGAGTTCAGGCTCTTCAACGCCATCTTTATGTATATAAAGAAAAGAATAAACCATAACCATAAACATAGATCGTGTTGCGTCGCAGTGTCAGAGAGGAATGAGAGTGCTCACGGACGGGTTTTCGGCGTTCCCGATATAGTGCTGACATCTGCTCAGTCTTAGCATGGCACAGAACCGGTCAATCTTTCCTGGAACAGAACCGGTCAGTCTTTTAGCATGGCACAGAACCTGTCAGTCTTTCCTGGAACAGAACCGGTCAGTCTTTTAGCATAAAACTGAATGCACATTATTTTTTTAACCAGGATTAGAACGTACAGCTTAATTGTTTTATATGAAATATGTAACTAACATGTAAATCTTGTGTACAAAATCTGTAATTAATATAAATTAAGAATAATATTAATTGTAATGATACTGTCTTTTTTTTTTTTTATTACGCATTAGGCCAGAACTGGCCTATCAGCGGACATACATAAAGAAATTAGTGCTGATAATAAGTAACAGACAATACGCCTCTTATACATCAATTATTTCGCATACATTCAAATAATATTGACCTAAGACTAAGTAATTATAAAATTGGAAATGTCACTTCTATATATAATATAATGCAAAACTGCGTACATCCATAAGCGCACGAAATCACATACATACATCCGCATTTGTAAAAACATACTCTTACTAACTAACAAACATGATAAAAAATTAACAACTATAAAAAGACTAACTCAGAGATACTAACTAATACATCCTCTCTGTTAAACATTGATATTGTTAATCTTACAGAAGTCTCTGTGTTCAACCTGGAGCCTCACGCGAAATCTAGGGATATCAACTGAATTTCATTAATCCGCAAGGTGGTCGAGAGATGCTCTAGGAATTCCTTCCTTAGTGGGAGAATCGGTAGAATAGACGGTATTTGTTGAAGAAAGTTGAGATTTGTATTAAATAGCTCGATTGAGCAGTCTAAATATATTCTCAATAAAAAACGATACAAAGAACGCACGGGAGGTTTTCGCCTTCGCGATAACAAAGCGGTACACGCACGCGGTGGTTACGCAGTCTCAAATAACGCACCGCAAGTGTTACGAAAATCTCTATCGGAATCGAGAGTGACGGAGAAACGAGACAGAATGCACGGAATCGAAAATGACCGAAAGCTAAGTTATGCGCCTCGCTTGGCCTAACGCGTGCGGTTCGATCTACGTCTAATACACGACTCGTCTTCGCGGTAACGCGCGAGCACACGCGTCGCCGGCGAAATGACGTCACACGTCACCGGTACGGCTACCGAGTTTGTCCGTTTCGTCGAATTCAAAACGTCTCCAACGGCAGAACGTACACGGAGCACACCAAAACAAACAGTTGTCAGTTCCCCAAGGATTCCGTGTCAAACCCGTTACGTCCGTGCCCTACACTACATACACAGTGTGTCTAACAACACCGCCCGCCTTGCGAGAACACGCAACCGTATGATCACGCGTAAAAAAGAACAATAGAAAAATTAAATCTGCAATTTACAATAACTGTTTAACGCTTATAACTATATGCAAGTCGACATCATTCATCGATAGGTAATTTACAAATACGGGTGATGGGCCGTCGGTATGTCGATGACTTCGTACGCACGTCCACCACTCGTGTGTTCCCGTCCTTTCCTGGATAAGTTGCGATAATTCGTCCTAATTCCCAACGATTAGGCGGTAACAAGGGATTTTCGACGAGTACAATGTCGTTTTCCGTTATCTGCTGCTTTTCCGTATTCCACTTGTATCGGGTCTGCAATTCCTGCAAGTATTCGCGAGACCAGTGTTTCCAGAGCAGTTCGTGGAATTTCTGCAACGTTCTCCAACGAGTGAGACGCGATATCGGTACGTCCGCGACTGAAGAGGTTGGTCGCGTGTTTAAAGGACTACCCGTTAAAAAGTGTCCTGGAGTCAGTATTTCGAGACAGTCGGCATCGTCTCGAATACGTGTAAGCGGTCGCGAATTTAACGTTGCCTCGACTTTGCATAGCAGCGTCTCCATTTCCTCGGCGGTAGGTGTGAAGGTACCTATAATCCGACGAAGATGGTGTTTGACGGAGCGAACGGCTGCTTCTTGCATTCCTCCGTGAAGCGGTGCGCCCGGTGGATAAAAAGACCAGTTGATCTTCAGGTCCGCACATCGGTCGCGTAGTTCCGGAGATTGGCAAGCCGTGACAAAGTCGCGCGCAAGTTCTCGAGCAGCTCCAACGAAATTCGTCCCGTTGTCGCTGGTGACTGTAGCTGGGATCCCGCGACGGGAAATGAATCTGTCGAAGGTTGCCAAAAATCCTTCCGTCGAGTAGGAATGGACGAGTTCAATGTGTATCGCATGAGTCGCAAAGCAAATGAAGACGGCGATATACGTCTTGTGAGCTCGTTTCCCTCGACCCACAGCTTCCCGAACTTGGTACGGTCCCGCGTAGTCCACGCCGATGTTCTCGAAGGGTCGCGATGGTCGGCATCGAGACGGTACAAGGTTCTGCATCAGCTGAGTTGCAGTTTTTGCTCGCCAACGCGCGCATTGGACGCATTTATGTATTAATTTTCGCGTGGTGTTTCGAATCCCGAGTATCCAGAATCGTTGACGTACGGTATGGATCGTAAGCTGCATGCCGCCATGCAACGTTGTGCGATGCGTATACGCGATTATTAGATCGGATACAATGGTCTTCGGTAAAATTATGGGATGTTTCGTATCCCACGCGAGGAAGGAATTTTGAAGCCTACCGCCCACTCGTAGAATCCCTTCTGCGTCGATAAAAGGGTTGAGCGGTAAGAGAGGGGAGCGCTTGTTAATGGGCTTACCCTTTAATAGCATGCTAATTTCCGCCGCGAAGAATTGGTTTTGTGTATAGCGAAATATAACTTGTTCCGCGTCTCTTAATTCTAACGCGGTAAGGTAAAAATGCACTGACCCGGGTTTCGAACGTAGTTTGTTTATAAACCGTTTGCAGTAAGCGATTACCCGTACTAGCTTGGTCCATCGCGAAATTCTCGAAAATACATCCCAAATTTCGACATTTGTGGCAACGTGAGACGCGCTCGACCTGTATTCCTCATTTGTGTTAACGATTTTTTGCACTGGCCAATGCTCTTCGCTGTCGCGGAGCCACGACGGTCCCTCGATCCAAAATTGCGAAGAGAGTAAGTCCTCCGCATTCGCGCCTCGAGAATTTAAATCCGCGGGGTTATCGCGAGTCGGAACGTGTCGCCAAATCGCTTGCGGTAGGGTAGTATGAATTTTTGAAGTTCTATTCGCTACTGTGACTTTCCATGTAGACGGATGCTTTCGGAGCCATGCGATTACAATTGTTGAATCCGTCCAGCAAACTGTCTGTTCTACCGGAGCCGAGAGCGCGGTCGTCACGTATAACAGTAATTCCGAGAGCATTACCGCACCGTTGAGTTCGAGTATCGGTATGGATAACGTCTTAATGGGCGCAACGCGAGTTTTTGCCGCCAGTAACGTAGTATATGTGGCACCACTGATTCTGGTGACTCTAGCGTATACGGCGCAGGAGAACGCAGAACGTGAGGCATCGCTAAAGCCGTGTAATTGTAACGATATACAGTCGGGTCCATAACGGATCCATCGCGGGATTCGCTTCGCATTCATCGCACGCCAATCGGTACAAAATGCATTCCATGAAGCCCTGCGTGGATTCCGAGACCTGGTCATCCCAGCCTATTTTCTCAAGCCATTGTTGTTGCATGAGAATTTTAGCGCGTACAACTAAAGGGGATAACCATCCGAGCGGATCGAACAGTTTCGCGATTTCCGATAATAACTCTCGTTTAGTCATTCGGTCCGTTCGCGGTATGAATTGTAGTAAACTAAAGTAAAAGGCGTCGTCTGATGGTATCCATCGAATTCCTAATACTTTTAACTCTGATTCGTTAAAAATTCGCAAATCAATGGCGTGAGAATGCTCACATTTGGGAATGTTGTGGAGCGTTTCGGGATCGTTTCCGGCCCATTTGCGTAAATTGAATCCACCACGACCTAATAACGTGCATACTTGAACGCGAGTTTGTTCCAACAATTTTTTGTCCGGCGATCCGATAAAAACATCATCAACGTAGACCTGATTGTTTAGAACCGGCGACGCTAGGGGATAGTCGGCACCCTCGAGAGTGTTTAGCTCGCGGATTACACGCATTGCCAAATACGGTGCGCACGCTGTTCCATATGTTATGGTATTTAATTCGTACGCTTCTAAGGCTTCGGTATTTTCGTTCTTCCATAATATACACTGGAAGCGTCGATCGGATGGATGGACAAGAATCTGGCGGAACATTTTTTCTATGTCGGCGACAAGCACGTATTCATGAATACGCCAATTTAATAATATACTCGTTATATCGAGCTGTAACTTAGGCCCGACATGCAACAAATCATTCAACGAGTATCCGCTAGAACTCTTGTTGGTTGCGTTAAAAACAACGCGGAGCTTGGTTGTTTTACTTTCTTCCCGTATAACGGCCCTATGCGGTATATATGTACGAGTTCGATCGACGGTTCCGAGCCGCGACATGTGTCCGAGGGACTCATATTGCCGTAGAAATTCGGTATATTCGCGTTTAACATTGATGTCGTTTTGGAGCTTGGTGGTTAAACGCGTCAAGGACGAAACCGCTCCGCGAAACGAATCGCCTAAGAAGTCGTTCGGCTTCGGCTTGTTAAACGGTAATCGCACGGTGAAACGACCGGTATCATCGCGCGTGTACGTATCGGCGAAGTGCTGTTCGCAATGTTTCTCCTCCTGAGTGAGGAGCGAACACGACGGAATCGCTTCGCTTTCCCAAAACTTGCTCAGAGCTGTTTCAAGCGGATCGTTGATGCTCATATGATGAGCAAGAATTGTCGGACGCTTCAGCTTAGCATCGGACGCTTGGCCGGACAAAATCCACCCGAACACGGTATTCTGCGCTATTGGACCCGCATTCCGAGTACGTCGAAGTCCGGGTTTAAGAATTTGGCTAAAAAGTTCGGCGCCGATCAACATGTCGATGCGTTGAGTCGACGCGGGATCTTGATCCGCGAGCGGTAGCTTTTTAAATTCGCGATAATTTTCGACGTTGATCCGCGGTGGTGCATATTGCGATATATTTCGGACAATATATGCGTGTGTTGCCGCGATCGGCTTATGTCCGTCGGTGTGACCGATCCGAACAAGCGAGCTATAATCGATATTATTCGCGTTATTGCCGCCGAGGCCAGTTACCGAAACCGGGGTACGCATTTTTTGTAGTTGAAGATCTTGAACCAGGTTTGTCGAGACGAACGATGATTGAGAACCCTGGTCAAGCAACGCGCGTGCTAATCTAAACCGTCCATCGGGGGCGTACACTTTTACAATCGCTGTCGCGAGAAAGACAGGTTTTCCGCCATTCGGAACGGTATCAGAAAAATGCAATGCGACATTGTTGGACATCTCGCTGGGAGACTGAGAGTCTGTGTCGTCAAACTTGACAGCTGATGACTGCTTGTTAACAAATGGAACGCGCGCAGAGTCCGAATTAATCCGAGGTGCATTGTTAGACGCGACGCATACTTTTTTACCGCCGCTTCCTCTGTCTCCTCGGTGGAGGAGCGTATGATGCTTTCCTCCGCATTCTCGACAGACGCATGTACTCTTGCAAAGAGATACGGTGTGATCCGGTTTTAAACAATTAATGCACACGCGACGCGGTTTCAAAAAATCGAACCTGGCTCGTGGGTTGAGTTTACGAAACGCGTTACAATCACGAATCGCATGTTGCGCGGTACAAAAAGCACACGGTATTAATTGGGCTTTCGTTTCTTCCACAACATGCGCGCTAGTCCTCACGCGCGCTTGACCGGTAATTTTTCCGCTGTTTTCGCGCGCGGAGGGAGATTCGTCCGCTAACTCGAGAGAAGTTGCTTTCGTTACCAGAAATTCTTCGACAGTATCGTACGCTGGATACTTTTTCGATTTGCCGAGCTGGTTATGCCAGTCTGTGTTCAATGCAGAGTCGAATTTACTAGTTATTAAATAAACTAAATGATCTTCCGCGCTCCCGCGACCCAATTTCTTTAACGCTTCTAGACTGTTGCGAAATTTCAACGTGAATTGCTGCAATGAATCTAGACGATCGCCTCGTATTGTAGAAAACGAATGAAGCTGTTTAAGCAGGGAACCGACTATAACCCGTTCGTTGTCGTACGTATCTTGAGTCTGTCCCACGCGATTTGAAAGTTTTCTTCGGTAATATCCAAATGTTCGACTACCGACATTGCTTTACCGGACAAACAACTGAATAAGTATTGCAGACGAACCTCGTTGCTCAACTGTGCATTCTTTACGATACCGGAAGTAAAACGCGGTTCGAACGGTTTCCACTTGGCGTAGTCACCGTCGAATTTCGGCAGGTCGACTTTCGGTAATTTTACGTAATTTACCTGACTCACCGGCTCGTTTGATTTTAAAACACTGGAGTTATCTACCAGACGCGGGTTCGGACCTGGACGTAACTTTGCTAGATGGATGTTGATGTACATCCAAGTGTCGTCATACGCCTCGTTGACTTTGTCCATCCGCTTTTCCTTGAAGTAAGGATGTTCCTGTCTCTCCGAGTCGTCCTGTGCACTGGCGTGCAGGAACCCGTCCAGCTGCCTGATATTTGCCCAGGTCTCTTGAAGGAGCGCCATCCGTTGCTCCAGATACATGACGGTAAAGTTGTTCTCTCCCCTTTTCTTTAAATTTGGGAGGAACTTCGTCAAGTATTCGCACTCGCGTTGTTGCTGATAAAACACGTTGTCGACCGAATCGACCGCTGCTGGCTTGGAAGTCATTGTAGGTAACGTATTCGCGTATGAGTCACAACAATTTCGAAACGATCTTCACACGGTAATCAATGTCGTTACGAACGTTTCTAACGGACTATCGCACTTGGACCGTTTTCTTCTAACCGAGTAAACCACTTAAGAAAGAGATCCGGCTCGAAGGACCAAAATGTTCAACCTGGAGCCTCACGCGAAATCTAGGGATATCAACTGAATTTCATTAATCCGCAAGGTGGTCGAGAGATGCTCTAGGAATTCCTTCCTTAGTGGGAGAATCGGTAGAATAGACGGTATTTGTTGAAGAAAGTTGAGATTTGTATTAAATAGCTCGATTGAGCAGTCTAAATATATTCTCAATAAAAAACGATACAAAGAACGCACGGGAGGTTTTCGCCTTCGCGATAACAAAGCGGTACACGCACGCGGTGGTTACGCAGTCTCAAATAACGCACCGCAAGTGTTACGAAAATCTCTATCGGAATCGAGAGTGACGGAGAAACGAGACAGAATGCACGGAATCGAAAATGACCGAAAGCTAAGTTATGCGCCTCGCTTGGCCTAACGCGTGCGGTTCGATCTACGTCTAATACACGACTCGTCTTCGCGGTAACGCGCGAGCACACGCGTCGCCGGCGAAATGACGTCACACGTCACCGGTACGGCTACCGAGTTTGTCCGTTTCGTCGAATTCAAAACGTCTCCAACGGCAGAACGTACACGGAGCACACCAAAACAAACAGTTGTCAGTTCCCCAAGGATTCCGTGTCAAACCCGTTACGTCCGTGCCCTACACTACATACACAGTGTGTCTAACACTCTGATTATATACAAGGCTTTTATATTTACATTTTTAAGGAAGATATCGATCGAAACGGGATTGGTATTGACGGTGGATATCAAACTTTGAATCATTTCCTGTCTTCCTTTAGAACGCAGGGGACAATGTCATAAGAGATGGTCAATATCTTGAACGGGATGAGAACACTCACAAGATGAATCAGGAACCATCTTAAATCTCGCCAGAGATTCTCTGGTATTAACATGGTTTGTTCTCATTCTACCAAATCGAACTATAAAATCTCTTGGCAGATCGTAACCGCTATACCAAGGTGATTTTTGAGGTTTAAAGAATTTTTGCCAATAAAGAACACCTTTGTTATTAAATATTGAACTAAGATGAGCCAAGAATTCTTTCCACATATCTTCCTTATGTAAATCTCTAAAATCAGTGTAGGGGATCTTGTGTAGGGGTGAGTGAGGCTTATTGGTGGCCTCTTTAGCAAGTTGGTCAGCTAATTCATTCCCTCGTATCCCACAATGAGAGGGAATCCAGATAAATGTAACATGTTTGTCATTGTGGTGTGCAGAGGCCAAATCAATAATTTTGTGTTTAATGTCTACGATATGAAAATTTGTTTTAGAGCTCATAGTGGGGCTCTGAAGACTTATTATAGCACTGACAGAGTCTGAGCAGATTGCTAATGGCCTTTCGCTATAGTAAAAGATATCTATGGCCTGAGAGACAGCTGCACACTCTGCTGTGAAGACAGAAGCTGTCGGATTAATACTAATAGGGAGATATGTCTGTTTCTCCAGGCAGACAACTGCTGCTCCTGTCGATATCCCACCTTCCACTTTGGATCCATCCGTAAATATGCATAGGTGATTGTTGTAATGATTTCCAACATACTCAATGAATTCAATGTTGGGTGCTGGGGATCTTTGTAAAATGCGACCTAAGTTGAGATCACACGGAGCTTGATAAGTTGTGGAATTATAAGATGAGGTTATGCATGGAAAGTTGGAAGCTTTGTGACAAATGTCGTTAACATTTTGGGTTTCTAATATGCATTTAACGAGGATCTTAGACTTTCCAAGGGCCGAATTGTTAGGGTCTAAGGAAATAGCCTCCAATAGATCTTTGATATATCTATTGGAGATGTGGTTGACATTGGAAATGATTTTCGTTAGATGGGATTTTCCTAGGTATGAAGCTCTGTTTTGAAGATAAGGAATTTTGGATTCAGATAGAACAACATTTGTTGGAGATGACATTCTGAGACCCAGGGACAGTTTGATAGCGCGAGCCTGAATCGATTCAAGTTTGGAGATCAATGACAGATTGCTAGGGAAGTAAACATGAGCCGCGTAATCAAGTCTAGATCTGATTAGAGACTTATAAAGAAGAATAAGTGTTTCCGGGTGGGCGCCCCACCAAACGCCTCTTAAAAATTTAATAATGTTCATTGTGGAGAAGCATCTTTTGTGAAGATAGAGAATATGGGTTTCGAAGGATAGCCTGGGATCTAGATGAATCCCCAAAAACTTTACATTGTCTGAATCTGGTATCAGGAGCTGACCTACTTGGAAAAGGGTGCGGCCAATGGGCATGTGGCGGCCCGTGCGCGAGCACGCCGCCAGACCGTCGCCACATAATGTATACAGGACGCAGCAACGAAACTCGAGGCGGACGTGTCAATCGTCGCCTGCGATACGCTGCGCCCTAACAGCCACGACTGTTCTCGGAAAACTTGAGAGACTCTCCAAGAGATCGGTTTCGAGGGCAGTCGTAACGATGCCGAATGGGGCATTCGTGAGCGGGCCCTTGCACGAGCAAGTCGTCATAGAATATCGACCCGACCGACACGATCGAGCGACGCGACCGCCGCGGCGCGTGAATAAAGATTGTCAACCACGAACGAGTCTCGTAATTCTTTCTCCTGTGTTCCCACATAATTGGTGACACCGACGTGAGCTGTCGCGCAAGGACAGGTTTTTTTTCTCGGTTTCAACGGTAGCGCGAACAGTAACCGTTGGCGGGTGTGTGGTTCAGGAGAAGTTTAGCAACAGCGATGGCGAACCCTTGCCCAGCAGACGACACGGTAGCACGTGTGGCGATTCGCGTCCCTCCGTTTTGGGAGAAGAACCCGGGAACATGGTTCCGGCAACTGGAGTCGCAGTTCGTGCTGGGCGGAATCACGCAGGACTCCACCAAATACCACTACGTTAGTGCGCATTTGGAAAATCAGTACGCGGACGTGGTGAGCGACATCATCAACAACCCGCCAGCGCAGAATATATACGAGACGCTGAAAGCGGAGTTGATCCAGCGCCTTTCGGCCACCAAGGAGCAGAAGATTCGCACGCTCTTGGAGCACGAAGAAATCGGCGACCGGAAGCCGTCGGTTTTCCTGCGTCGATTACAAAACCTCGCGGGTGACATGGTGTCGGATGATTTTTTGAAAACAATGTGGCTGGGACGCCTTCCCGCGAGTGTACAAACTGTGCTAGTGACGCGGAAAACGGAAAGCTTGGCCGAACTCGCTTCCCTCGCCGACGCCGTGGCGGAGGTGGCACCGCGTCCGCAGGTCACCGCTGCGTCGACCGCACCCGACGGAATCCACGCGGAGCTGGCCCAGCTACGCCGTGAGATCGCGGCCCTCCGCGTTGGGAGAAACAGTTACCGCCGTTCACGATCGCCGTCGCGAAGCGCCCGAAGGAGCCCTTCAAGGTCACGCGACCGCGGTGATTCGCCTCCCCCCGACGACGGTCGATGCTGGTATCACTGGAGGTTTGGTGCCGCAGCGACAAAATGCCGTCAGCCGTGCAATTTCGCAACGGAAAACAGACGGGCCGATCGCTAATGGCGGCAAGCGATTGCGAGCCGACTACGAGCCGCTTGTTCGTGACGAACCGAGTGACCAAGACAATGTTTATGGTGGACACCGGTTCAGATTTGTGTGTGTTTCCGCGGTCGCGCGTGACGGGTATGCGCGAGAAAACGAACTATGAGCTGTACGCGGCGAACGGCTCGACGATCTGGACCTACGGTTACGTCGCGTTCCGTTTAAACCTGGGACTGCGACGGGATTTTCCGTGGCGATTCGTCGTCGCCGATGTTACGACTCCGATCATAGGTGCCGATTTTCTCAGTTTTTTCAACCTTCTCGTCGACCTGCGCGCGAAGAGACTGGTGGACGGGATAGCTGCGTTATCGACGGCTGGACGCGTGGTCGGAAATCGCGCGGGAAGCGTAAAAGCGATATCCGGGGAATCTAGGTTCCATGCGATCCTCGCCGAGTTCCCGGATATCACGCGCCCATCAGGAGGGCACCGCACGACGAAGCACGAGACTCGCCACCACATCAGGACGACGCCGGGCCCTCCGGTGTCCTGCAAACCACGGCGTCTCGCACCCGACAAATTGCGGATCGCTAAAGCCGAGTTCGAGGCCATGATGAGGGACGGAACAGCGCGCCGTTCGCAGAGCTGTTGGTCATCGGCCCTTCATCTGGTCCCGAAGAAGGGCGACGAGTGGCGACCGTGCGGTGATTATCGGGCGTTGAACGCGAGAACAATTCCGGATAAATATCCTGTGCCTCACATTGAGGATTTCGCGCAACGTTTGGCCGGCAAGACGTTGTTCTCGACGATAGACCTAGTGCGGGCGTATAATCAAATCCCAGTGAACCCGGACGATATACCGAAAACCGCCATCACTACACCTTTCGGGCTGTTCGAGTTCCCTTGGATGTCGTTCGGACTACGAAACGCGGCCCAGACATTTCAGCGCTTCATGGACGAAGTCTTACGCGGACTCGACTGGTGCTACGTTTATATCGACGACATCCTTGTGGCATCGAGCTCGATCGAGGAGCACGAGCGCCATTTACACGAACTTTTTAGTCGTTTAAATGAGTACGGGGTGTTGGTGAATTGCGCGAAGTGCGTTTTTGGTGCGCCGGAAGTGACATTTTTGGGATATGCTGTGACCGCGAACGGCACACGGCCGTTGCCGCAGAAAGTCGAAGCAATTCGAACTTTCCCACGCCCAGAGACAGTGAAAGAACTGCGACAATTTCTGGGCATGCTGAATTTCTACCGACGTTTTGTGCCCGCGGTCGCATGGATCCAGGCGCCCCTAAATGGAGCTCTGCAGGGTAACGTCAAGGGCCAAACCCCCGTCGACTGGACGCCCGACAGGATCGAGGCTTTCGAACGATGCAAGGACAGCCTCGCCCGAGCCGCCATGCTTGCGCATCCCGATGCTTCGTTGCCCTTGGCGCTTTTTACGGACGCTTCGGATTTCACGGTGGGTGCAGCGTTGCAGCAGCGATCGAGCGACGGATGGCAACCGTTAGCGTTTTTCACAAAGAAACTAACGCAACCCGAGCGAAAATATAGTCCATATGACCGGGAACTTCTGGCGGTATACAAGGCCGTCAGGTACTTCCGGCATATGGTAGAAGGTCGCGCGTTTACGATATTCACTGACCATAAACCGATCATTTTCGCGTTCGCACAAAAACCAGAAAAACATACCCCGCGACAGTTCCGATACCTCGACTTCATTGGGCAATTCACGACCGACATTAAGCACGTGTCCGGAAAAGACAACATCGTCGCCGACGCTTTGTCACGAATCGCGCAAATTTCTCAGGCCCTCGATTATGCGGAACTCGCCGAATCCCAGCAGCGGGACGAAGAGTTACGCGCGATTTTGCAATCGAACACGTCACTCGTGCTGAAACGTGTTATGTTTCCCGACGGAAGTCCGGCGGTTTACTGCGACACGACGACCCCCTCGTTGCGACCTTTCGTCACAAAGAAATTTCGTAAGCGCGCGTTCGATTCCATCCACAACCTCGCCCATTCCGGCGCGAAAGCGACCGCGCGGCTAGTAGCGCAACGTTTTGTGTGGCCAGGTATCCAGAAGGATTGTAAAACCTGGGCACAGGCGTGCCTGCCGTGCCAACGAGCAAAGACGAGTAGGCACGTGTCTACTCCGGTGGGTAGGTTTGATGCGCCGTCGTTTCGCTTTGAACATGTCCACGTGGACATCATCGGACCGTTGCCGATGTCGAAGGGGTACCGGTATTGCGTAACGTGCGTCGATCGTTACACGCGCTGGCCGGAAGCGTCGAAGATATTACCGCCGAGACGGGGGCGTACGCGTTACTTTCGGGGTGGATCGCCCGATATGGAACACCCTGTCGAATCACGACCGATCAAGGCCGACAATTTGAATCCGGTTTATTTAAGCAATTGTCACTCCTTATCGGCACTAAACACCTGCACACGACCGCGTACCATCCAGCAGCGAACGGCATGGTGGAACGATTCCACCGCCAGCTGAAATCGGCAATCGTTTGCCACGCGGACAGCTGGGCCTCGGCGTTACCGATCGTCCTCCTAGGCATTCGAGCCGCCTGGAAGGACGATATCAAGGCGACCCCCGCCGAAATGCTCTACGGCGAATCGATTCGTCTGCCAGGCGAATTATTAGTAGAGCGGCGAACCACGAACGCGAACGAGGAGACGTTCATAGAAAAATTACGCGAGCATTTCCGTGGCGTGCGCCCGACGCCGGTAATGCGCCACGGAAACAAAAAAACGTTCGTTTTTAAAGACCTCAACACGACGACGCATGTGTTCGTGAGGCACGGGGCACTTAAAGGCGCCTTGCAACCGGCGTACGACGGCCCTTACGAGGTAGTCGAGCGGCACCCGAAACATTTTAACATTCGTGTTAAGGATCGAGTGGTTCCGGTGTCCTAAGACCGTCTCAAACCCGCGTACCTGCTACACGACGACGAGCAAGATGCGACCGACAAACCCCCGCCGCGGGAAGTCGACAACAATGCCTCGGTACCCCGTGCGGACAGGCACGGTGAGCGCACGACAAAATCGGGCAGACGTGTTCGTTTCCCCGACCGCTACGTTGCGAGCAGATAACGCGAACCTGCGACCGCCAATGCGATCTCTAGACACTAGTTATAAGTAGTTTCTATGTTAGTTATAAGCGATGTAGTTATTATTATTTAAGTTAAGGTATTAAACCAGGTACGAGCGTACCCTTAATTTCACCAAGGGGGGTGATGTGGCGGCCCGTGCACGAGCACGCCGCCAGACCACATAATGTATACAGGACGCAGCAACGAAACTCGAGGCGGACGTGTCAATCGTCGCCTGCGATACGCTGCGCCCTAACAGCTACGACTGTTCTCGGAAAACTTGAGAGACTCTCCAAGAGATCGGTTTCGAGGGCAGTCGTAACGATGCCGAAGGGGCATTCGTGAGCGGGCCCTTGCACGACCAAGTCGTCATAGAATATCGACCCGACCGACACGATCGGGCGACGCGACCGCCGCGGCGCGTGAATAAAGATTGTCAACCACGAACGAGTCTCGTAATTCTTTCTCCTGTGTTCCCACAGGCATATTTCTATTGTTGAAAACCATAAAGTTGGTTTTCTCTAAAGAAAGATCAAGTCCTATTTTAACTAAATTTCTGTTAACCTCTTTCAGAGCCTTTTCGATAGATCTTTTAGCATCATTTAAAGCATAGTTACGAAAGTAAAGGGCGATGTCATCAGCAAACTGGGATATGTGGACTTCCTTAGGGACACCTTTAAATATATCGGCCACGTAAAGGTTATACAGCAAAGGGCTTAATACCCCGCCTTGAGGCAGGCCTTTGTATATTGTCCTCACTCCTTGGAAGCTTGGAGAGCTAGCAAAACGGCAGTAAGACCAATTGGCTATAAAGCTCAGAGTATTAATAGGAATACCTATTTCACAGAGTTTTTTCAAAAGAATATTCCATTGAACGTTGTCATAAGCCGAACAGATATCTAGGAATGCAGCCGATGTAACTTGTTTAAGAGCAAATCCTGTTCTAATGTAAGCAGAAAGGTTAAAGATGTTGTCAATGCATGATCGTCCTTTCCTGAATCCAGATTGGGAATGGGGTATCCGATTGGTATTTTCACACCACCACTGTAATCTATTATTGATCATTCTTTCCATAATTTTGCACATACAAGATGTCAGGGAAATGGGTCGGAAACTTTTATTATCTGACTTTTTAATAAGCAGGATCTGGCTCCTGATCCATTCTTCTGGTATCCTTTTTGATTGAAAGATTTCGTTGTAAATATCTAACAGGTAAAGTCTACATTTGGTGGAAAGGTATTTAATCGATTTATAATCTAATCCGTCCAGACCGGGAGATGAATTAGGGTTGGCTCGTTCTATTGCACAGTTGAATTCCACTAAGTTGAAAGGAGAGTCCAAGAATTGATTAGGAGAGACTACCAGATTTATTGAAGGATTGACAGGGACCCACGGCGGGGATATTTTATTTATAGCCACCTGTTTTTGAAGGTTGATGAAATCTGAATCTACAACTTCTGTGCTTCTCGTAAGAGTCCATTTGTTTTTTAAAATCTTTATGTGGTTCCATAGATGAGATATAGAGGTCCTATGTGATAGGCTGGAAGCGAAGTCTCTAAAATTATCTCTTTTTTTCTTTTGAAGGAGCTTCTTGGTGATGGCTACTTGTCTTTTGTAGTTATCCCAATTCAGAGAGGAGGACTGGTGTTTCCAGTTTTGAAAAGAGCCTTTCTCAGTCTTACCGCTTTGTCACATTCTGGGTCCCACCATGGGACAGGATTCCTGTGAAGGTGGTTGAGGACATGCTTCCTGCGAGGGGAACATTTGAGAATAGAGTCTCTCATACATTCTGAAAACCAGGTGTAATTCTCAAGAACTGAAGTTTCTCCTTGACGAAGAGCTGACTCAATGTGGGTATTCATAAGGTTACTATATTTTTCCCAGTCGGTTCTTGTGGAGGATAATCTGTTGGTTAACTTGGAGTAAAGGTGTCTAGAGGTTTTAAGTTTGATGAGAAGAGGAAAGTGGTCAGAACCGAGTGGATCTTCTTCCTGTGCTATGAACAGGGAATCTGAGAGACTTCTAGGGGCCAGTATAAGATCAAGATTGCTTGAGGTGTTGTTACGCATATCATAGTGGGAGGATAGGTTATAGTTCAATATGTCTATGTTGTGGTTGTCAATCGCTTGAAGAAGGTTTCTGCCCGGTCCATCTATTTTGGAGCAATTCCATTCTGGGTGGTGAGCATTGAAATCCCCCATTATTAAAAACGGACCAATGTCTTTGATATTTTGGACAAAGGATTCCCAGTGGGCAGTGGATAATCTACTGAAAGGGGGTCTGTAACATGCTGCTAAGACTATCTTACATTCAGTGTTCGTAATCTGAACACAACTGGTTTCTGTATGAGGGTCGTTATGTACAATAGAATTCAAAATATCGTACTTAAGGTCTTTGGCAATGAGGATGGCAATGCCGCCTCCCTTGCCAACAAGGCGATCCTTCCTGACTATGTTAAATCCTGCGACAGAGAATTTTAATTGTGGATTGAGCCAAGTTTCTATACATACTATAATATCTGATCTAGCAGATAAGCTAGTGATCTCAACTTTCTTACTTAGAATGCTCCTACAATTCCAAAGTGTGATTCTAAGGGGGTTATCCATAATAAAATGTTTAGAAATCAAGATATATTAGTTTTTTTAACGATATAGAAGGCTTATATTGTTTAATTGAGACCTGAATGATTTTTCTGTTTGGGGGAGGCTGTAAATCGAGAGTTGAGTTCGAGGTAGAAGGTGTGGGTGAAGATGGAGGAATGGAGGAGGATAAGGGAGAATTAGGCAATTTTTTATTGATAAGTGCAGAGGGGGAAGAGGAGGATTGAATCGGTTTGGATGAATAATCCTTCATTGAAGAGCATGATCTGGATGCATTGAGAAGACTGGAGGATAGATTAGGGGGTTTTCTGGTGGAGTTTATTGGGGAGATAGAGGGAGCGGACTGAGTCCAAACGGAGGGAGAGGAAGAAGGGCTTTGTTGACCGCCAATTGACTTTAAGTTAACGATATCTGCTTGACTTTTAATTTTAAGTGGGGGGAAGTTTTCTTTGGTCGCTGCAAACTGAGATCTGGAAGAAATCCTGGAGTTACCCAAAACTAGTTGACGGGCTTCGAAGAAGCTAATGTTTAATAAATTCATTTTTGTGTTAATTTCTCTCTTAGATTTGAGGGCAGTACAGTCTGGATGAAGAGTAGGGTGATTATCCTTGCAGTGTGCGCAGGATGGCGAATCCTTATTTGGACAATCCAATAGGTTATGACCTACTAAGACGCAATTTCTGCATATTTTTGGACTCCGGCAGAATTTGTTGGTATGACCAAATTTAAAGCAACCGTAGCAAATTTTGATAGGTTCAATGTAAAGCTCGACCGGTGTGAGAATGAGGTTGTATAATTTGATATTGTCTGGTAATACGGTACCCTCAAAGGTAAGAACGACTGACTCACTTGGAACCCACGACTAATTGCCGTTTTGAGAGTCTTTAATTCTCCTATTAAGCCTACGTGCATTCAGAATAGGAACTGGAGAGTCAGAGTGATTAATTATGTCTTCTAATTCGCAATCAGTAGACCAGCCTTTGATGATACCTCTTCTGGTAGTCCTGAATTTGGGTATAAAAGTGTTTACCCCTTCAAGATCTGGTTTGTTAGTTTTAATAAATTGGTTTGCTTCAATAGATGATTTAAATTTGATTGAAAACCTTCCAAACCCTTCCGGTCTGATTTCCTCTACCCCTTGGTTGACTTTATTCAGAGCTTTGGCCAGCATAAGGGCATTCTGGGAATTCCTTTCTTTCACCGTATTTTTGTCAAATATAGCGGAGACAAAAGCCGGGGCTTTATGTGAAGATGGATAAAGATTGACTATGGGAGGCTCGCATCTTCTCTTCGCAGAGGAAGAGTCTGACGTTTTATCCTGAATCTTACCTACTATTCCAGGGGATGGGGGAAACATGTCAACAGATTTTCTCTTATTTCTTGAGTTAGATTCAGCCGTGCCTGTTCCCATGAGAGTAGAACTTTTGGAAGTCATGATGGCTTCACTCAAGCCTAGGGCCACATGGGCCCAGGCGTCCGATGAAAGATCTTGTTGAGGCACTGTTAACCTGGGATCGGCTATTTGAGACTCTGAGGATATTTACTTAAAATATAGGGAAAGGCAAAAATAAACTTTATTGAGTATTTGAGAAATTGTATAAGAGACAGGAATAGGAGATTGCCGAGGAGAAGAGGTTAGTCGACCGAGTCACAGTATGTTCCAACAGGTCCACAGCCAATGATACTGTCACGTCTGCCGACGTGTTGCTGCGCTAGGTTATAACTAGATGTCACGCCTATCGACATGTTGCGTTAGCTTCTGAATAGATGTCGCGCCCGTCGGATGTTGTGTTTGGTTATAACTAGAAGTCGCGTTAGGTCATAAGTTGTATAATATATAGATAGCCACTACGTTACATCACATAGAATTCTAAGTCCCGTATTCCCCATCTCCGAGGCGCGCCAAGATGCGCGACATTACGTCACCGCGCTCTAGCGAGCCCCACTACGACGCGTAATACGTCACGCGCCCCTCCACGCGATCTCCGAGCGAAGGAGGTCTGGACAATTCCCGAGGAAGTCGGTTCTCATCCGCGACCTGGTCGCGTCAACACCTCGCGTTTCCATTTCAAGCGTTACTACCTCTTATTATATCTAGCTGTTCCAATACTTAGTATTAAGAGTCTTTGTATTCCAACTACCTTTTTTGAATATATATATTTAGTGTTAACCATTCAAATCCTGCCATTTATTACCCGCCAATCCCGCGCAAGAGAGTGCCGCGTCGCGCCGGTTGTAACCACTAATTACGCCAGTTGTTTCGCCCTCTCGTGTATAACAATCCAATCCATTCGGCGAACGTCCGCACCATCTCGCGGCCGCGCAGCATCAGGACCAGCATCTTCAGAGAGAGAGAGCCATCGACCTAAGAGGGACAAGGACACCGACCCATTCTCCGTAGCCAATCCGAGGGAGCACGGCTGCCCCATCTGTCTCTGTTTCTTGCAATCTGTCCAGGACTGTTGGTGAGTAGCATATCTACATATTTACGTGGAACCGTGGACCCGGCTAGACTTCGAACGTACGAGTCGAGTGAGCCAAATAGTTGTAATTTTGAAGCGTCTCTCCGCGGTAAAATCGCGAAGCGTCTTTACCATCGCGTAACCAACCGCGGGACGTAACAAATTGGTGGCAACGGTGGGATCTCAACCACCACGGTTCAAAATGCCAAAAAGTCCAGACGGTCCCGCAGGAAATCTTCGCAATAACTCGTCGAAAATGTCCGAAGATGAAATTAAAATGCTACAGAGTCAACTCCGCGAGAAAGAGCGTAGACTCCGCGAAGAAGCAGCTGCTTTTGAAGCGGAAAAATCACAATTTCTCGTCGATGCCGAGCAGGCAAGTCAAAAGTACCGGAAAGACCGCGACTCCCTCCGCGGCGCCCTTTCAGATAACGCGAGTCTCCGCGCACAAATCTCCCAGTTGCAAGGAGATACTAAGGCCCTCGGAGACCACCGCGTGACGCCGCGACCTATACCAATTCCGGACGAAGTCGCGAGTCGTAATCTTTCCGGCCCAAGCCACGGTCAACCCGAAATGCCGTCAGAAAGCGCGAGCTACACGATGAAAGCCGCTATAGACTCGATCCCCACGTTCGACGGGAATAACATGCCCGTGTTACAATTCGTACGCACTTGTCGTCGCGCCCGTGACCTCGTGTCGATCCAAGCCGAGCAAACCTTGGCTAAATTGATAATTACAAAATTACGCGGTCACGCCTACACAGCTATAGAAGACGAACACCTAGACACCGTCGCCCACATCTGCAATCGCCTTAAAGATGTGCTAGGACCGCGACACTCAGTTGATCATTACCGCGGCGAAATGACCAACATATATATGAAATCGAACGAGCACATCCTCGATTTCATTAGCCGCGTGAAAGACCTCCGAGCCGCAATACTAGATTGCGACAGATCGCGTCCCAACGTTGCTGACGTAGACGCATTGACACGCGATAGCTTCATAAGCGGTCTAATACCAAACCTCCGATCCGGAATGCGCACGTACCGCAACGCCCCGTTGAACCGCGTTTTCGACGAGGCCATCGAATTCCACAAGGAAGCGGAAATCGACAAAATCCGCTACGACCGCCCAAAGCGACAGGTGCGATTCACCGAATCCAGAACCGATAAGGCTGGTAACAACAACACCTCACACCTGTCCTCGCGTTATAATCAGCGATCGGATTACCGCCGCCCTGAGCGATCCTATTCACCCTATCGCGATATTGATAACGCGAATCATAACAGAAGCCCGACGCCGGACAGATACCGATATCAGTCCCCCTATGCAACGCGACACGATTCGCGTGCCATCCGAAACGATATCACGCGCGATAACCCTCGATCCCGCGATGCGTATATGCCGCCCCACCGTGACTCACATAGACCGGAAGTCGCACCGCGCTCACCCGCTAAATCCTGCAACTACTGTAAGAACGCGGGTCATGACATTCATGAGTGCAGGAAGCGCGAGTATAATAATCGCATCCGTGAAAACCAGTCGGGAAACGGACGAAACCTCCCGTCTGCTTCGGGTCCCCGACGGGAGGAAACGAGTCCCCGCGACCCACACCGAGTTCGAGCAATAAGCCAAGAGGAGCCCAGGGAGAACCGCGAGCCATCTCCCGAATCGAACTAAGGTCCGATACCACCGTGCCCCACGTCCGGGTTGCTTGTCCCGAGCTTCGCGACGAAGCGAACTTAATGGTAGATACCGGAGCTGAACCGAACATAATTAAGATCTCGCTACTAAAACCCGGCGTGTCAATCAATACCAATAACGCTGTAAATATATCCGGTATCACGGAAGGGCACGTATCAACTCTTGGCTCCGCGATGTTGACGGTCGACGAGACCGAAATAGAATTTCACGTCATGCCGGACGCATTCCCAATTCCTACCGACGGAATACTGGGATCAGCATTTCTCGCGAAAGGCGCGGAAATTTCATATGTCCGACACTGCGTTTCGTGGAAGGGGAAAGACATACCCTTCATTAACTTAAACACGTGTCACATTAAGGCACGATCTTCTGCGTGCATTGCGATACTCGCCACCGGCCCCGAATTCGGCTACGTACCGAGGTGCGAGCTAACGACCGGTGTACTCGTCCCGCATTGCCTCGCCCGCATCTCGGACGGAAAAATCTTTATTAAGGTTATCAACACGACAGAATCCGATATTACTCTCCCCATGCCGATCATGGAGCTGGAGGAGGTGGAAGAAATCGTGGGATCCGCGGAGTCCATTCAATCCCCTATCTCGCTAAATTCAAACGCAAACTCCAATCTCTATTCTAATTCCAACTCGAACACGAGCTCTACCATATCTTCTATATCCACTGGTTCTTCCAATTCACGCTCTTCCTCCTCGCGAATCGAGGAGATATCAGGCATGATAAGCACTGGTCACCTCGGCGAGGACGAGAAGCGTCACGTCGAAAATTTAATTCGAGATCACCACGATCTCTTCCATCTCCCAGGAGATCGTCTGGGAAAAACGAACGCCGTACGCCATAAAATCGTAACGACAGATCAGATGCCGGTTCATGTAAAACAGTATAGATATCCACCAATCCACAAGGAAGAGATAGATAAGCAAATGAAGGAACTTTTGGAAAGCGAAATTGTTACTCCTTCCGTGTCTCCGTATAACAGCCCCTTGTGGATTGTTCCTAAAAAGCCGGACGAGCACGGCAACAAGCGCTGGCGTATGGTAATCGATTTCCGTGCGCTAAATGAAAAATCAATCCCAGACGCATACCCTCTGCCAAGCATACTAGAGATCTTGGACCAGCTCGGGAGCGCAAAATACTTCAGCGTCTTCGATCTCGCGAACGGGTTTCATCAGATCGGCATGGAATCCGAGGACGCGGCCAAGACGGCATTTTCCACGCCGTACGGGCACTACGAATTTAAAAGAATGCCCTTCGGTCTCCGTAACGCTCCCGCCACCTTGCAGCGGTTAATGGATAATATTCTAACAGGACTCCAGGGCACGGAATTATTCGTGTACCTGGACGATATCGTCATATATGCTCGAAGTCTTACCGAGCACAAAATAAAATTCGAGAAGCTCGCAGGCAGGTTGCGACGAGCAAATTTGAAATTACAACCCTCAAAGTGTGGGCTCTTACACCGCGAAGTCGCATACCTTGGCCACGTCATCGGGGAAGACGGAGTAAAACCGTGTCCTAAAAAGATAATAGCGGTTAAAGAGTTTCCTCGCCCCAAAAATGTTAAGAGCGTCCGCGAATTTTTAGGGCTCGCGGGCTACTACCGCCGATTCATAAACCAGTTTTCGCAAATTTCTAAACCACTGACTATCCTCTTGAAAAAGTAAAAGAAGTTCGAATGGGGTTCTGAGCAGGAGTCCGCTTTTAACACCTTGCGTGAAATTTTAACAACAGAACCTTTATTGCAATATCCGGATTTCTCTCGTGAATTCAACATTACTACCGACGCGTCAGGCTATGCCATAGGAGGAGTTCTTAGCCAAGGCGAGCAAGGGAAAGATCGACCTATCGCATACGCGTCTCGGTTATTACATGGGGCAGAGCTAAATTACTCAACTATCGAAAAAGAATGCCTCGCCATAGTTTACTGCGTACAGCATTTCAGACCGTACGTTTACGGACACAAATTCAACTTAATCACCGATCACCAACCCTTAGTCTGGGTCAATTCAGTCAAGGATCCTACGTCACGCCTTCTGCGTTGGCGATTAAAATTAGCCGAGTATGATTACCGTGTAACGTACAAAACCGGTAAGACAAATTTAAATGCAGACGCGTTGTCTCGAAACCCCGTATCAATGTTGCCTCTATCCGATTCCTCAGAATCCGCCATTTTCGACGCCATTCCTACCCGATCCGCAAAGGCCGATAGCCATTCGACCGCGCCCGCCTCTCAGAATCGCCAACTAATCAGCACACCCGAGCCGCCATCACGTTCCTTATCTCCGGAACCACGTCTTTCTCCGACCCCTGTCCTTCCACTTCCTAGTTTTCCCTTACGCCTACAGCGCGCCCCTCCTCCAAGACCATCGCCCCGCGACACCACTCCAATCCCGTTACCACGCGGAATTCCTCCCACTCCCGTTTCGTCCAATAACACCTCCCCATCGCCGACCGACTCAATGACCGACGAAGACGAAGACAGCGACGAGGACGTTTCCGAGTCCCTAAACACACCGACGACTACGACGCACAAGCGAACTTTAATTCATACCAGAGACCGATTAATTATGCGAAATGACAATTTGGTAGGCTTCATCACACTCAACGGACATCCCCTCGACACTGGAACCATAGATCTGACCCTGAACAACAAAATTCCTCTCCTCAAAGACACTACGCTTCACCGTGCTAAAGTTTTAAATTACAATTCGAAGAAATTAATCTTACTCCCAGTTAAACAATCCGCTCTCTACTCAGCTTCCTACGAGGACGTAATCGAATGCATCCGATCATTACTCGACGTCATAACGGAGCTTCAATTATCAACATTTAGCATATCGAAATCAGCAGTAGAAGATGTGTCTTGGCCCTCTCTCAAAAATTTATTGTTAGAATTCTTTTCGACGACCAATGTACAAATTTTCGGCTGTTCTCACGAAGTTACAATCCCCGCGACAGACAGACGCGAAGACATTATAACAGAAAATCACGTATCAGCTTTTGCCGGACATAAAGGCATTACGAAAACCTATAGACGTATCCGCGAAAATTATTATTGGCCCACGTTGAAGCGAGAAGTTCAGAACTTTGTTAACAGCTGCATATCATGTCAAAGGAAGAAATTGGACAGAGTCAAAACACGACAACCCATGACATTAACAGACACCCCCGGCAAGGCCTTCGACAAGGTTTCCATGGATATTGTCGGCCCCCTTCCCTCGTCCCTTAACGGGTTCAACAATATACTCACTATCCAAGACCTCCTCACAAAATACTCCCTCGCAATCCCAATCGAGTCCGCCACTGCGATAGACACCGCCGACGCATTCATAAAACATTTTATCTGTCGATTCGGCGCACCTAAGGCAATCCTCACCGATCGAGGAACCAATTTTCTAAGTTCACTGATGAGAAGTATTGCCAAGAAATTCAAAATCACGCAGTTTAAAACAACGGCATATCATCCGCAAAGTAACGGTTCCATCGAACGCTCCCACCACGTACTAGCCGAGTACCTACAACAATTCATTAATAAAAGAAACTGGGATGAATGGTTGCCTTACGCGACCTTCAGTTACAACACCAGTGTTCACGAAGGAACGCTGTTCACACCTCACGAGTTAGTTTTCGGCTCGCTGGCAAGAACCCCTTCGGCTGACGCCCAGAAGTACGATTCCTCGGATGAATCCTACGCGAACTATCTGTCAAACCTCCAAGATAAATTATTAGGAACCATTGGCCAAGCCCGCGAGAACCTGAAAGCTGCGAAAATCCGTTCTAAATCATACTACGACAGGAAACTCAGTACCAGAACCTTTTCCGTGGGAGATAGCGTTTTCCTTCTGAAAGAACCGCGTAAAGGGAAATTTGACGACGAGTATATCGGTCCGTTCAAGATACTGGAATGTTTAGGCGATAACAACGTCCGCTTAGACTTTAAGAGAGGAACCCGAGTCGTTCATACGAATAAAATTAAGCACGCGAAGAAAGCGAATCCGATTACACCAGAAGCGATAATCAAAGAACCCGATTCGGTTACGTTAGACGCGACATCCGCTAGATCTGATAATCTTAATATAAACTCAACGCTGGTGGGACCGGATACGCCTGTGGGCCAAACAAGAAACAAGAACCATGGAATATTCTTGGTAAGGGCGATGACGCGCCAACCCCCTCCCGTGCCCTGCCAAAAATTTACCGATAAGGTTGGATATAAAACGGCACCCGAAAAACTGACGGGCCATTCCAGCAACGACAACCGTCGAAATGTGTCGCTCAGCCAAACCCAGAAGAACATCGGGCCAGAAGCGCCTGGCCTATCTGGACAGGTTCCTGTTCATAAGGTGCTATCGGGGCACCCTATACGCGACGAGCGAGGGAGACGAGCTCTGCGAGCGGTGCAGCAGGGCGCACCAAATCCTGGAGGTGTTCCACGTCCACACGATACAAGAGACGATGAGGAACAGATGCCACGAATGTGGGAAAGAAATATGCCGCGTCATTTCAGTATTGGACTGCCGCGGCTGCCCGTTAAAACTCGCCACCATCCCCACCCCCCACCCGAACTAATCCAGGTGAAACAACACCCCTTCGTCGCCCCCACCAATAACACCTCCGGTGAGTATAAGACGACGAACAAATTGCGACAGCGTCAGTCAATTCCGACATCGCCAACCATCGACAAGGGGCACACCGTACTTCTCTCCATGCTCACCGTCCTCCAGACGACGTCTGCCCTCATCGGCTACGACTGTGGTGGGCCCACACTCAACACCACATCTTTTTCTACCGTCGATAAACCTAACTGCGACGCTGCCGACGCCACCCCAGTAAACGAAGACACCAAGATCCAGCTCCTGCAACTGACCGATTTTGAGAATACAGCCACAATCCAATGCCGGGTCGAGATAGACCGCACAATTTACCATTGCGGCATGCACTCCCACGTATCTATAGTGCAGAACGGGAGACAGCAATATATTATGAATACTCCCAGAGAAACCTGTCAACAAATGCACGACACCGGTATCCTCTACCTGCCACCATTCATACAAATCGCCGGTCTCAGGTCGAACCGTACCTCAACAAGGAGCATCCCCCTAGCTGGTGCTGTCCAGCAGGATGGCACATGCAGTGGGGCAACCTACAGCGATCCATTCGGTACATGGACCGACGTGGTGGTCCAAGCAGTCATCTGGATCACCCTAAAAGATTTTTATGCCTCAGTTAAGCTGACTTCCAACGAAGAGCTGGTCTTCGGGCCAGAGATGCAACCTCCAGAGGGAATCCTGCCTGGATTCTGAGGATGGATACACATTCTGGACACCAGTCTACCTGCAGATAGATGTCAACTAAACCAGTACCACGTCCTTTACGATGGGAAATCGATACGCACCAAAGCACCAGAATCCAACTGGGCAGCTATCTACACAGTTACAGCAGGTGAGACCGCATTCTCCCTGACCAGCACAAGCCGAACATTCGTGTGCGGCTATACCCTCATCAGGACCGAGCACCCGAAACTTCTTATTCTGGAGACAGAGAAGGGAGGACGTTTCAAGGAGATGGAACCCATCCAAGTGAATAATTTGGACATTTTTACCTACGTAAACGCCAAATTCGTATATCTCGAGCGCCATATGAAGAACCAAGTAGTATCGATGTATCGAGATGTACTTCAACAAAAGTGCAAACTAGAACAACAGATCCTGGAGAATGCAATAGCTACGATCCGTATCGATCCAGCAGAAGTAGCCACGACTCTTGCCAGGGACCATGGTTTCATGGCCGTCCAAGCTGGAGAGGTCATACATCTCATCAAATGTACACCAATAGACTGCGCACTGAGGAAGACAGAAAAATGTTACGAAGAGCTCCCCGTGACATACAGAAATACATCTTATTTTCTAACACCTAGAAACCGTATACTTACCTCTGTTGGTACTCAACGCAAATGCAACGAGCTGATACCTCCGGCATACAAACTACACGGAACCTGGTACAAACTGATGCCAAACCCTGTCGAAAGTATGCCGTTTCCGCCTGTCCAACCGTTAACAAAATCAGCATGGAAGTACGTCGACCCTCAGAACCTGGCTAACGGAGGAATATATTCCTCCGACGACATCAGCAAATTAAACGAACACATAATGTTTCCAATTGAGAAGACCGCAGTGATTGACTCACTTGCTCAGGGTGCCTCCGGAAGAAGCTATGCCGAAGGCTCCGCATCGCTGTTTAACCTAATGGATAAAGCAACATTAGAGAAAACAGCAGAATCGACCGGACAACGAATCTGGGAAAGATTCACCGAATTCGGATCCGTGGTCGCAGGACTGATTGGAATCTACATGGTGGTCCGCCTCATCAAGGTCACCGTCAACGTCATCCTCAACGGAATCGCACTGCATGCGGCTTATGGATGGAGCATCCAGCTCCTTGCTGCATCATGGAGTGCCCTCACCCACTTCTGTCTGTTCTTGAAACAGAAAAACAAAGAGACAATTAGTGAGAGTTCCCCCCAAAAGAGGTTAGAGTGTATCCTCAGTGAAGTGTCCACAAACTCTACAAGTGACGAACTTCCTACAATAGTTATAAGAACCCCGAGAGACGAGAACACTACGCCCCCAAATTTAAATAGACCAAATCGCCCCGATAAACCAGTGCGAAGGACATTTACTTACCATTCAGATGAGGAAGAATAATTTTTCCCGTAGTAAACATTATTTTCCCAAGGGGGGGGGGGGGATGTCACGTCTGCCGACGTGTTGCTGCGCTAGGTTATAACTAGATGTCACGCCTATCGACATGTTGTGGGGCCGGCGACACAGCCGCGCATGTGCCGCGCAGTAAGCGCTACTGCGCCTGCGCGGCCGGGCGATAGCGGTAAGGAGCGCGTTGCCGACGAGCCTTTCGCTCTTCTTCTCCGAATCTTCGTCGAGAGAACCACGCTGCGCACAGAGCGTCTCGTCTACGAAAAGTTTATCCTGCGGCGTGGTGCCGCAGGACCGTGCGGTTTCCGTACACAACCGTCGCGACTCGTTATCGAGTGTCGCAAGCTCTCTTTCGGGTTTGTTAAAATAAACGTCGTTATTGTTGGTTACTATCCGACGTGTTCTTTACTCGTGAGGAGTGGGCCTCACGTGTATAACCTAAATCCTCCTTGCCGCGACCACGTGGCGCGTCCATCTTGAACGCAGTCACGAATCACATAGAATTCTAAGTCCCGTATTCCCCATCTCCGAGGCGCGCCAAGATGCGCGACATTACGTCACCGCGCTCTAGCGAGCCCCACTACGACGCGTAATACGTCACGCGCCCCTCCACGCGATCTTCGAGCGAAGGAGGTCTGGACAATTCCCGAGGAAGTCGGTTCTCATCCGCGACCTGGTCGCGTCAACATCTCGCGTTTCCATTTCAAGCGTTACTACCTCTTATTATATCTAGCTGTTCCAATACTTAGAATTAAGAGTCTTTGTATTCCAACTAACTTTTTTGAATATATATATTTAGTGTTAACCATTCAAATCCTGCCATTTATTACCCGCCAATCCCGCGCAAGAGAGTGCCGCGTCGCGCCGGTTGTAACCACTTTTTTTTTTTATTTTTATTGCTATTAATATTAACAACAATAATACAAAGACTTGAGTCCGCTCGGACCCATAGCCGCAAATATATGCTTCTCTTATACCTATATACATAACGATTTAACTTACGTACTAAGTTGCACATTTTCCTATATATATATATATATTTCTATTTCTTTTTTTTTTTCTCTTATACTCTAATATCGTTAGCATCGCAGTATCCCTTAAGTATTTTTAACAGTCTTGTCTTTGGTTCGCTTAAAAAATAACTTACATCTACCGGTGGTTCTATGTTAACTTTTCTCAATTTTACAAAAAATTCTTGTCTACCCTTTTCATATAATGGGCAGTCCCATAAAATATGGTTCATACTCTCTACAGGACTTCCACAATCACATTCCGCGCTTTCTAATATACCTTTTCTAACTAGCGACTCTTTAGTATTATAATGATTTGATCTTAATCTACAAACTCTTACAATTACATCTCTCGGCATTCCTCTTTTGTGAAACCATGGTTTTCTTCTGGTTTCATAGTATCTTTCATAGTAAAATATACCTTTTGTAATAAACTGGTGATTGAGATTATCTTGAAATTCCTTCCACATTTGTTCCCTATATATTTGCCTAAAGTCTGTATGGGGTATTTTAATTAGTTCATTATATTCGGTTATTGTAGCTGCTTTTGCTAACCGATCCACTGCCTCATTTCCTTCTATACCTCGATGTGAAAGAATCCACATAAATTCTACTTTGCTGTCATTTGTACTTTTCTTTTTGAACTGCCTGATCTTATTCTTACTTTCTAAAATATAGTTGTTAGTTTCAACATTGACGGTTGTACTAGTTAAACTTTGTAAGGCACTAAGAGAGTCCGTGATTACAACATAAGACTTTTCAGCATCCTCCAAGCCATCCTCCAAGCCAGCATCCAGAGCCATTGTGATGGCATAGCACTCTGCTGTGAAAACTGACGCTGCTTTATGTATGCTGCTCGTCTGGCTAATGTCCTTATTAGGGCAATAGATAGCTGCTCCTGTGGATATTTCCTTTGTACATTTCGAGCCGTCCGTGTAAATACAGGTGCTTTCCCTGTACTTTTCATCCAGAATGATGTTAAAATCATAATTCACTGCGTCAGATTCCTGTAGCTGTCTTCCACTGGATATGTTGGTTTCTACATCTGTCAGTATTGAATTGTAGTCTGTTGAGAAGCATGAATAGTTCTCTTTCTTGAAATACATATGTTCCACTTCCTTAACTTCCTTTATACATATGTTTATTATAGAGTATTTGTACTTTTCTCTTACGTTGTTAGGTGAGTTGATTACGTGTCTAAATTCTTCGATGTATTTGATGGTACTGTGCTGAGTATTCGATAAGACTTTGCTTAAGTATAATTTACACAAAAAGGATGCTCTAACCTGTAGATATGGTATACATGCCTCTGCTAGAACTACATTTGATGGCGTACTCATACGAAGTCCTAAAGCCATTTTTACCGCCATTGTTTGAATGGCTTCAACTCTTTTTTTTTTTTGGTGATCTACTTCTGGGTAGTAAATGAAGGAGGCGTAATCCGTTCTGGATCTTATATATGACTTATAGATTGTTAACAGCGTTTCTGGGTCTGCTCCCCACCATACTCCTCTGAGAAACCTTATGATATTTGATGATTTTAGACATTGCTTTCTCATGTTATCTATGTGATTATTAAATTTCAGATTACTATCGAGGATCATACCTAAAAATTTTACTTGACCTATATTGCACTTAATGTCTTGTTCTACTTTTATGGGTATAGTATTCAATCTCAGATTTCTGTTATTAAAAATGACTATTTCCGTCTTCTTTGAGGATAGATCTAACCCAATTTGCTTTAGATTATAATTAACTATTTCTATTGCTTGTTCGATTTGTACTCTAGCTTTATCTAAGGAACTATCTCTAACGTATATAGCAATGTCATCTGCGTATTGTGATATTTGGATATCCTTTGTTATACCTTTAAAAATTTGTGATACGTATACCGTATATAGCCATGGACTTAATACTCCCCCTTGTGGTACTCCTTTATACACTTTTCTGTTGTAGTTTCCATTTAAGATATTAACAGTTCTATAGTACATCCAATTAGCTATAAAGCTAAGTGTGTGTTCGAGCAATCAGCTGTTCGGTGCCGCTGTGCGTCCGCACGCACACACGGCAAATTAGCAACTGCCGAACTTTGTTTGTATCGAGGACTCGGCCGTCGTCGCGGTTCGTCTCTCTCTCTCCCCGCACACTTCGGGCGGACCGAGTAGTTCGGGGTGCGCGGCGAGGGGAGAGAGCCCCGTCAATATACACGGCAATCCGTCGAGCCCTCGCTCTCTTTTCTGAGAATCGCAGTGACGGTGATAATAAATCAGTTAGCTCTCCCACAAATTCCGACTTTATTTCTTGAACATTTCGCGATCGTAAGTTAAAGGTTCCAACGTTACGGAACCCAACGAAGGCAGTTCCAAAACAGTGTGTTTATCGGAACTGCTATTTCAGCCAGTTTCTTCAGCAGAATGTTACATTGCACGTTATCAAAGGCCGCACTTACATCTAAAAAGGCTGCTACGGTATATTGTTTGTTTACGAAACCTGATTTGACGTACGTAGTCAGATTGAAGAGATTGTCAACGCAGGATCTTCCTTTTCTGAATCCTGATTGAGAAGACGGCACGATTCCTTGCTGCTCAGACCACCATTGAAGTCTATTATTTAGCATTCTCTCAAACAGCTTGCACATACATGAGGATAGTGTTATGGGTCTGTAGCCATTCCCATCTTGTTTCTTGATGAATATGATCTGGCAATTTCTCCATTCTTCTGGTACGGTTTGGGCTGTATAAATTTCGTTGAATATGTCCAGAAGCAGAAGCTTGCATCTTATTGGCATCTTTCTAATCATTTTGTAGTCTATGCCATCCGATCCCGGAGAAGAGTCTTGGTTTGTTTTTTCAATTGCATAGTTAAATTCTACGAAATTAAACGCGCCATTTAAAAATTCATTTTCTTGTATGTCAAGTTCTAGCTCGGGTTTGTTTTCCACCCATGGTGGACAAATTTTCTCTATAGCCGTTTCTATTTCTTTGCTATATTTTTCTGCTGATACCTGGTTTGTACTTTTTACGTTTACCCATTTGGATTTCAGGATTTTAACCTTGTTCCATAAATATGTTGGTGAGATTCTATGGTTTAAATTGGAAGCCCAGATCCTGAATCCTTCTTTTTTTTTCTTCTTAAGACTTTTTTTGTTGTTGCTACCTGTTTTTTATAGTGTAACCAATTCTCAAAATTAGAATTACTTCTCCACTTTTTAAAGGCTGCTTTTCTTAGTCGTATTGCTTTATTACATTCTTCGTCCCACCAAGCCACAGGGTTTCTGTGTATGTGGTTAGGCATATCTTGCTTTTTAGGCGTACTTCTTTTAATACAATATATCATTTGATCTACAAGTGTTTTATATTTTTCTAGAGTGGCTAGATTTAAAGTGGAAATTGTTAAAGGCCCATAAGCATCATCCATCAGATTGTGATACGAGTCCCAGTTTGTTCTTTTGGTGGATAGTCGGTTGCTTTTTTTCCTGTATATACACTTCTCTATGGAAATAGATGTAAGCAAAGGAAAGTGATCTGATCCTAAAGGATTATCGTATTGCGTAACTTCTGTGATACTTGTTAAATTTCCTGATGTTATAATAAGGTCGAGGTTGTTAGATGTACCATTTCTTGAATCTAAATAAGAGTTTGTGTCTGTATTGATAATGTCTAAATTAGCATTTTCAATTATATTTTGAAATTTTATACCGTTATTGTCAGTGCAATCACAATTCCATGACATGTGATGAACGTTAAAATCTCCTGTAATGATATATGTTCCAAATTTCTTTAGATCATCTATAAACTCTTCCCACACCTTTGAGTTTAATGTTTGACCTGGTTTTCTATAACATGCAATGATTGATATGGGTTTCTTTAGATTGGTAACTTGTATGCTACATAATTCTGTGTTTGTATCTTTAATATTTACATCATTTAATGTTATGAAATTAAGGTATTTGGCTATGAGTATTAATATGCCTCCACCTGTTTTATTCATTCTATCTTTCCTGACTTCATTGTATCCTGCTACTTCAAATTTATCTCGTTCTTGGAGCCATGTTTCTGTACAGACAATGATGTCTGCCTTATTGCATAATTCCTCTATTTCTGTTCTTTTATTTTTTATACTTCTGCAATTCCAAGTTATTATTTTGAATGACTGTATATCTATTCTATTTGTCTGATTATACATCATGTATACTATACGAGTGTTCGATTAAATTCTTCTGCTGTCTATCTTTGATGATTGATCAGAAGTGTTGTACTTTTCTTTAATGTCTAAGTCCATTCCCCCCCCCCCCCCCTAGCTCAACATTAATGGGGAGTAGTGTTTTAGCATAGTTATGTTGCTTGGATATGATTTGAAAACACGTTGGTGGTTCTGATTCTGTTTCTTTATGTGTTTCTTTTTTGCTTTCCTGCTGTTTTAATGCAATGCCATAATCCTTTTTGTTGATTTCAAATTCATTATTCTGAAAAATGATGTCTTTAACGATTTTAAGGGTTTTTATATTTTCCTTGTCTTTGCTAGATGTTTGCGCATTTGTTTTTAGCTGAGTTGTTTCCTTTGTTTTTTCTATGTTCCAACATTTGATATCACTATAAGTTTTAACACTGTTTTTCCATGCATTCGAGTTTTCTTTGAGAGGAGTCCTCGAGCCTCCAATTCTTTTCATTTCATATTCTTTTTCTCTACTTACTTTTTTGAGAATGGGGAAACATTCTTTTGTGACTGCAATTTCTATAGGTTTACTCTTTTCTGCTTTCCCTATATTATATTTCTCTTTTAAATCTTGTATCGCTTGATATAGACTAGTATTATTTTGAGATTTATATCTTTGAATCTCTTTGGTATTGGAATTCTTTACATTCTGAGCTAAAAGTTTTATGATGTTCATCACAGTGTGTGCATATATTAGTTGTACTTGATGAACATGATGAGGTTTCATGAGCTTCTCCACAATTCCTGCATTTAGCTGGCCTTTTGCACCAACGTTTGTATGTCCATATGATAGACAATTGTAGCACATTTTGATCGGTTCTATGTATACTTCTACCTTCATATTATAGAGACCGAATAATTGTATGTAGTTTGGCAGAACATCTCCTTCAAATATTATCACAATGTTCTCTCCAGGAATCCATTGCACTTCTTTATTTTCCTTGTTGTATATTTTTTTGTCCAATCTTCTGGCATTTAGAATTTTGCACGGCGATTTTGAATGTTTTATAATTTCCTCAGTCTCATATTCTAAAGGAAATCCTTTAATGATTCCTTTCCTTTCCGTTTTGTACTTTGGTACGTACGTTATTAGACCTGTGGCATTGGTGTTATTTTTTATAACAAAGGAATTTGCTTCTTCCTTATTTTTAAAGGAGATTTCTGCCTTATTAAAGCCCCTTTCAGTGAGGTCGAATGCAGCCTTTGTTTGTTTTGATATTTTTCTCGAAATTTCCATTAAATTTTTCCTTCTTCTATCCTTCATATTTGTTGAATCCAATTTAATTTCTATTATTGCTGGCCCCTTATGGTTTTCAGGATATAACCTGATTGGGGTTTTTTTGGTTTTATTTTCATTTTCTTTGTAAGTTTCCATTTCCATATTGCTTAGAGTTAATCGTTTGAAGATTTTAAGTGTATTCTCTTTGTCTCCATCATCTGTCTTCCTTTTTAGAGAAAAATCCTTATTTGGATTTTTTCTCTCCTCTTCCGCCATTCTCCCGTTTTCCCTTTCGTTAAACCCCTACATATTTTGTTGGCAGCGCGCTATCGTAAATATTACCGTACAACGTTATAATTATAAATTTTCTAACAGGTTTATCATAAATAAATAATTATAAATGGAATAACCGACGCTATCTGTCCTCCGCTCGGGATTTTAGTCGTGTCTGGTTGTAACCACTAATTACGCCAGTTGTTTCGCCCTCTCGTGTCTAACAATCCAATCCATTCAGCGAACGTCCGCACCATCTCGCGGCCGCGCAGCATCAGGACCAGCATCTTCAGAGAGAGAGAGAGCCATCGACCTAAGAGGGACAAGGACACCGACCCATTCTCCGTAGCCAATCCGAGGTGTAGGTTTACGGTCTGGGCAATTTCCAGACTGCGGCCTACTACCGCCGGGAAACCGGAAACTGGATGGAAGGCACTGTTGCGTGTTGTAGTACAGAGAACTTTATTATGTCTTATCAGAGAGGAATGAGAGTCCTCACGCCCGGGTTTTCGGCGTTCCCGATATAGTGCTGACATATGCTCAGCCTTAGCATGGCACAGAACCGGTCAGTCTTTCCTGGAACAGAACCGGTCAGTCTTTTAGCATGGCACAGAACCGGTCAGTCTTTCCTGGGACAGAACCGGTCAGTCTTTTAGCATAAAACTGAACGCACATTATTTTTTTAACCAGGATTAGAACGTACAGCTTAATTGTTGTACATGAAATATGTAACTAACATGTAAATCTTGTGTACAAAATCTCTAATTAATATAAATTAAGAATAATATTAATTGTAATGATACGTATTTTATTTTTTTTCCAAGTTTGTAGTTGCAAACTTTAGTTGTAAAAAATGGAAAATCCGGAAAAATTCGAACAAATACAGATCTCACATCGAAGTTTAAAAGCGACCAAACTGAATATTAATTTAATAATGAGCTATTGTCATCAACACTATCTTAAATTTTTTCATATATATAGCTACTGTTATTATTAATTAAAAAAAAATTTCTTTCATGAATAAATATTTTTCCACCTCAGCACCATAAGATTTTTACTAGATGACTTTAAAAACACATTAGAACTATTTTTAAATAATTTTACTCGAAAACATTCTAGTTTACTCTTTATTTCACCGTTCTACTAATTTTTTATGGGCTGCATTGCAGCTCTGTTTAACACCCCTTTACAACCCAATACCATGGTACCATCCATATTCAAGGAAGAACAATTTTTTGCGACGATCATTGAAAAAATAAAAGTGTTTCCTTCATTTCAGTCCTTTAGTGCGTTGGTGACGTAGCGCCCAGCACACCTACCTGTGTTCTGTGTCACATCTGGAGTTTTAAGGTACGCTAACAATCCCTATTGAGTCGCAAGCCAGACCATACAAACGAATGCATCCACAACTTCCAGAGACCTGCCTCCAAAACTAATTAAAGGAAGGCTAGACATGCAGTGTGTACTAAACTCCTCAAAAGAGGTGGATTCCAGTCGCTCGTGTCATAAACCGCATTCGATACTTCATCGACAGGGTGATCTTACATATTTCTGTAACAGTTCCTGAACACATTATCATTCATCTGAAACTGCTTTGTACGACATTACACACGCCACATAATTTTTATTTTCTAATTTTATCAAAGTAGTATATATAACAGAATCATACAAGTGTCTACAATTACTTGAAATCCAAAATACAGAGCGTTTCTTCCTCTGCGACTGTAAAAAAAGGACTTTAAAAGAATGTTTAGATAACAGGTGGGCTGTCCTTCCAAAAGGCACCTGTGACCAGAGTTGGGCATTATTTAGATAAAAAATTATTTAAATAACGATTCGAATAAAAGATACTTTATCTTTATTCGTTATTCAAAGGTTCGAATAAAAAAAGTATCTTTATTCGACGAGTATCAGATAAATAATTTTATTCGACGAGAATTTATCCGACGAATAAAGATAATTTTTTTTATTCGAAGCGGATTTATTCGAACTTCGAATAATTTTTTCATCTTTTATCTATATCTTTTATTCGAAGGCTTCCAATAAATCTTCGAATAACTTTTGCCGAGCGCCGAGCATCAAAGACTCAGCGAAGACAGACGACATACAATGTAAGCGGATGGAGAATCGCGCACGAATGAAAGTTTAAACTTTTAGATTTTTCAACATATCCTCAAAAAATTGTGACGAGCGAATGGAGGGGATTTTCCTGATGAAAATGAGGTCAAATTCGAGTGTAATCGAACAAGTTTCACTGATACCTAATTTTACGATAAAAAATACAATCTCATTAAAGACAGTCCAAATGATGTCGTGTTTGGACTCATTTCGATCGGAACAAGCTCTACAACTCATTCGTCTTAACAATATTGTTCTGATTAAAAACATACAAGCATAAATTGCCAGTAATGCTCGATTCCCCATCTGCTTACATTGTAGGTTGTTGGTCGGTCGTTGGTCTTTGAAGTTCCGAGCTCGTAGAGTCGCGAGATATCGGTGTGAAACAACTGCCAATCCAATTGCAAAAC
Source organism: Halictus rubicundus (assembly GCF_050948215.1). Lineage (NCBI taxonomy): Eukaryota > Metazoa > Arthropoda > Insecta > Hymenoptera > Halictidae > Halictus > Halictus rubicundus. The sequence continues at coordinate 2,047,622 of NC_135152.1, forward strand.
TTCTTTATTTCTCATTATTTTTTTATGGGACTTGCGCCAACTAATTCGTGGCATTCTTCTGATTAAAATGACACTAAACACGGTACAAATTGGACTGTATTTAGCATTTTTATCCGTAGATTTATTCGAAGGCTTCGAATAAATCTTCGGATAACTTTTGCCAGCTCGACGAATAAACGGCGACGACGGCCGACGAGGACCGACGAGCGCCGAACGTCGAAGACCCAGCGACGACAGACGACATACAATGTAAGCGGATGGAGAATCGCGCACGAATGAAAGTTTAAACTCTTAGATTTTTTAACATATCCTCATAAAATTGTGACGAGCGAATGGAGGGGATTTTCCTGATGAAAATGAGGTCAAATTCGAGTGTAATCGAACAAGTTTCACTGATATGTAATGTTACGATAAGAATTACAATCTCATTAAACACAGTCCAAATGATGTTGTGTTTGGACTCATTTCGATCGGAGCAAGCTCTACAACTCGTTCGTCTTAACAATATTGTTCTGATTAAAAACATACAAGCATAAATTGCCAATAATGCACGATTCTCCATCCGCTTACATTGTGTGCCGTTTGGCAGTCGCTGGGTCTTAGACATTCGGCGCTCGTCGGTCCTCGTCGGCCGTCGTCGCCGTTTATTCGTCGAGCTGGCAAAAGTTATAGCAAAAATTATTGAAGCCTTCGAATAAATCTACGGATAAAAATGCTAAATACAGTCCAATTTGTACCGTGTTTAGTGTCATTTTAATCAGAAGAATGCCACGAATTAGTTGGCGCAAGTCCCATAAAAATATCATGAAAAACAATGAAGTTTTGCAATTGGATTGGTAGTTGTTTCACACCGATATCTCGCGACTCTGCGAGCTCGGAACTTCAAAGACCAGCGACCGACCAACAGCCTACAATGTAAGCAGATGGGGAATCGAGCATTACTGGCAATTTATGCTTGTATGTTTTTAATCAGAACAATATTGTTAAGACGAATGAGTTGTAGAGCTTGTTCCGATCGAAATGAGTCCAAACACGACATCATTTGGACTGTCTTTAATGAGATTGTATTTTTTATCGTAAAATTAGGTATCAGTGAAACTTGTTCGATTACACTCGAATTTGACCTCATTTTCATCAGGAAAATCCCCTCCATTCGCTCGTCACAATTTCATGAGGATATATTGAAAAATCTAAAAGTTTAAACTTTCATACGTGCGCGATTCTCCATTCGCTTACATTGTATGTCGTCCGTCGTTGCTGGGTCTTTGAAGCTCGGCGCTCGGCAAAAGTTATTCCAAGATTTATTCGAAGCCTTCGAATAAAAGATACAGATAAAAGATGAAAAAATTATTCGAAGTTCGAATAAATCCGCTTCGAATAGAAAAAATTATCTTTATTCGTCGGATAAATTCTCGACGAATAAAATTATTTATCCGATACTCGTCCAATAAAGATGCTTTTTTTTATTCGAACCTTCAAATAACAAATAAAGATAAAGTATCTTTTATTCAAATTTTCATTTAAATAATTTTTTATCCCAAATAATGCCCATCTCTGCGAGGGCCGTTAGCACCGTGAAAGATTTACTTAATATTTAATTGAATTTAATAATTACAAAGAGGGTATCATGAACAAAGTGCATGCACTTGGAACTGTTACAGAAATATGTAAGATCACCCTTTCGATGAAGTATCGAATGAGGTTTATAACACGAGCGACTGGAATCCGCCTCTTTTGAGGAGTATAGTACACACTGCATGTCTAGCCTTCCTTTAATTAGTTTTGGAGGCAGGTCTCTGGAAGTTGTGGATGCATTCGCTTGTACGGTCTGGCTTGCGAGTCAATAGCAATTGTTAGCGTACCATAAAACTCCAGATGTTACACAGAACACGGGTAGGTGTGCTGGGCGCTACGTCACCAACGCACTAAAGGACTGAAATGAAGGAAACACTTTTGTTTTTTCAATGGTCGTCGCAAAAAATTGTTCTTCCTTGAATATGGATGGTACCATGGTATTGAGTTGTAAAGGAGTGTTAAACAGAGCTGCAATGCAGCCCATAAAAAATTAGTAGAACGGTGAAATAAAGAGTAAACTAGAATGTTTTCGAGTAAAATTATTTAAAAATAGTTCTAATGTGTTTTTAAAGTCATCTAGTAAAAATCTTATGGTGCTGAGGTGGAAAAATATTTATTCATGAAAGAAATTTTTTTTTAATTAATAATAACAGTAGCTATATATATGAAAAAATTTAAGATAGTGTTGATGACAATAGCTCATTATTAAATTAATATTCAGGTTGGTCGCTTTTAAACTTCGATATGAGATCTTTATTTGTTCGAATTTTTCCGGATTTTCCATTTTTTACAACTAAAGTTTGCAACTACAAACTTGGAAAAAAAATAAAATACGTATCATTACAATTAATATTAGAGATTTTGTACACAAGATTTACATGTTAGTTACATATTTCATATAAAACAATTAAGCTGTACGTTCTAATCCTGGTTAAAAAAATAATGTGCGTTCAGTTTTATGCTAAAAGACTGACCGGTTCTGTGCCATGCTAAAAGACTGACCGGTTCTGTTCCAGGAAAGACTGACCGGTTCTGTGCCATGCTAAAGCGGCGATGTCACGAAAGTGGGAACGCCGAAACCCCGGGCGTGAGCACTCTCATTCCTCTCTGGTCTTATCTCGACGAAGGTTGTTACACGAGAGAGCGATGGTGTAATCTCGGGGGCGGCAAATCCGCCTTGGGTCGTCGGACACGCGGAGTTGAGAGCGGCGACTCGCTCTTGCCGCTTGCACGCGGCTGATGCCGGCGACGCTAGCGCTGCGGCAGGGTGCGGCAACATACGTAGCCCCTACAGAGGTGTGGGGCCGGCGACACAGCCGCGCAGTTAAGCGCTTATGCGCCTGCGCGGCCGGGCGATAGCGGCAACGAGCGCGTTGCCGACTCTGCCTTTCTCTTCTTCTCCGAGCCTTGATGGAGAGAACCTCGCTGCACGTCGCGTCTCGCCGTTTGCTAGAAGTGTATTCTGCGGTTTATTGCCGCTCGACCGTGCCGGTTCCGTATATATTGATCGCGACTCGCCTCAAGCGTCGCGAGCTCTCAATCGGGAGTTGTCAAATAAACAGTGTTACTTTTGGTCACTATCCGACGTGTTTTATTACTCGCGAGGAGTGGGCCTCGCGGACATAACCTCGTTCCTCCTTGCCGCGAACACGTGGCGTGTCCACGGTGAACACAGTCCGTCTGGACGCATATTTCGTGCGTTCTCGCCAGAGAACGCGTGGCCTCTGGCCACTGGTGACCCCAATCTCTCGTGTGTTACGAGATCTATGTTCCTAGTCCCCCACGTTCGTGGAGGACTGTCGGAACTTGGCAGTGCGTACGCCTGTACGCCTCCACCACCATTAAAATCCCCACATTGGCGACCCGTGATGTTGGGAGTCGTGGGAGACGTGGTGGACCATCGCCTCCAAAATCCCCACAGAGGGAGCACGGCTGCCCCATCTGTCTCTGTTTCTTGCAATCTGTCCAGGACTGTTGGTGAGTAGCATATCAACATATTTACGTGGAACCGTGGACCCGGCTAGACTTCGAACGTACGAGTCAAGTGAGCTGTAGGGAGTATCGTTGACTCCCTAGTGCATCCGCTAGGCGACGCAGCGGGCGCCAATAAATAGGAGCACGACTCTATGTATCTAGGGATTTTCCCCGAGACACGCTCGGCGTCCTCCCTAGGCACCAGTCGCACTGAGTCTGCCGCCACGTGCAGATACAAATAAAGTTCCTCTTGCCAACATACACGTGCCTAGTTCTTTACCTGGATGGTAGGCCCCATACCTACAGAGCCAAATGGTTGTGTTGCGTCGCAGTGTGGTGGAATAGGGATTTTGGTTGTGGGTTCGAGTGCCCGTGGAGCGCTGAAGCGCTCTGCTCGTGGAAGTTAAGAAATAAACTTTGTACACAGAGTTTAAAGGCGAAAAACTGTTGTAGATTTTATTAGAAGTACTTGGAGATGTAACTCCCTCAGTTCTACAATGAGTTCTGTCTCATCCTGGAGCTTCGAATCCTTTTTCTAGCTTCTCCCTTCTCGTCTCGCTTCCTTAGCCAATAGGAAAATTGGGATCTTCTGGCTAGGCGTTGATTCGTCGGATCACTCGTCTTCCGGTTGCTGCTTGATGGTGATTGGTAGTGGATGGATCTTAATAGCGCACGCACGGGAGTGGGGTACGCATGAGGGTGAAGCCCCGCCAAAACAAGGGACGTGGGGCCATGTGGGACCGAACAAGAGAGAGGTCCGAGGGAGTTCCAAGAGGTCCTTGACTGAGAATTTATGACCTCTTGTCCTTAACTGATTTCGGACTTCGACTATCCCTAATTTATGTAGAATTGGAGAAGCTACTCTAAGAGGCTGCGTGACTTTCTCTAAATTCCGCAATTAGTCTCGCCGACTCGAATTTCGTCAAGGATCTCTATGGAACTCTCCCGGTCTTTCTTTACCTACTCTAAACTATCGCGCCCAAATAAAATACGTATGTATGAAATACGCGATTACATCTTATATTTAAATTTGCCTCTCCGCGCCATTAATCGATACTATTGTAGGTATGGGGCCTACCATCCAGGTAAATAACTAGGCACGTGTATGTTGGCAAGAGGAACTTTATTTGCATCTGCACGTGGCGGCAGACTCAGTGCGACTGGTGCCTAGGGAGGACGCCGAGCGTGTCTCGGGGAAAATCCCTAGGTACATAGAGTCGTGCTCCTATTTATTGGCGCCCGCTGCGTCGCCTAGCGGATGCACTAGGGAGTCAACGATACTCCCTACACCACCCCCCTCGCCAGTAATGGCGGGTGAGACGCAGACAGACATGCTAATTCTGCTCGTTGGTTATCGCGCTATATATATAAAAACAAAATATAACATATATACATAAATCCACGGTGCTATAACTACGAAATATATACAAACGACTATTTAAACTTTGCAGGAACAAGAACTTAGATGTAAACATAATATTTATCGGTAGACAGGAAAATTGCTCTGTCTTTGGGAGGCCCTAGCTGGTATTGCACATGATGGTTCGGTACCACTAGTTCTCGCTGACCAGAAACGCTGGCTTAAGCCTGTCCTTGCTAACGTTTACGTCGCGTTGTCCTATTCTAAGTACAAAGTTCTTATCACTACGGCTTAAAACTAAATATGGTCCCTCGTACGGTGGTTGTAGCGGTTTTTTAACCGCGTCGCGACGCACCAACACGTGCGATGCCGTGTCGAGGTCTTTGAACACGAACACCCGTCGATGACCGTGATGCGCCTTCGGAGCCGGCTTAAGCGACCTCATGTGGTCTCGCACCTGCTCCACGAAGACGGATAGCTCCACCTGGTCGTTGCCCGCAATCAGGTCGCCGGGTAGACGCAGAGTCTCCCCGTAGACCACTTCTGCTGGTGTCGTCCCGCTGTCCTCTTTGACTGCTGCCCGGATGCCGAGCAGGACTGCCGGAAGCGCCTCCGACCAGGTTTCCTCCTGGCGGCACATGATGGCCGCTTTCAGCTGCCGATGAAGACGTTCCACGGCCCCGTTGGCCTGTGGGTGGTACGCTGTCGTTCGATGGTGTACCGCTCCCAGCGCTCGTGCCCATGTCTTGAATAGCACGGACTCGAACTGCCGACCCTGGTCCGTCGTTATCCTCAGTGGAACGCCGTAGCGCGAAATCCAGCCCGCGAACAGCGTTCGCGCGACGGTCTCCGCGCTGATGTCAGCCACTGGAAACGCCTCCGGCCATCTGGAGAAGCGGTCGATGACGGTCACGCAGTGCGTGTAGCCCCTGGAGTGCGGCAGTGGTCCAACGATGTCCACGTGAATGTGGTCGAAACGCGCGGTGGGAGCTGTGAACTCCCCGACCGGCGTCGACACGTGTCGTGAAACCTTCGCCCGTTGGCACCGCATGCACGTCTGCGCCCAGGTGCGACAATCCTTCTTGACGGACGGCCAGACGAAGCGCTGCGTGACCAGCCTCACGGTTGCCTTGGGTCCGGCGTGTGCCAGACCGTGTAGGCTGTTAAAGATGGCTCTGCGAAAAGCTGCTGGCACGAGTGGGCGTGCCTGGCCGGTGGAAATGTCGCAGTACACGTCCACGCTGGGCTGCTGGAGGCGGATCTTCTTGATGACCAGGCCTCGGGGGTCTGCCATCAACCGCTGCAGCTCGGTGTCCGAACCTTGCGCGTCGGCGAGCTCGTGAAAATCCACCGGTGCAACCACTTCCTCGATGCGCGATAGGGCATCGGCGGTGGTGTTCTCTGCGCCCTTGACGTGCTGCACATCTGTGGTGAATTGTGCGATGTAGTTCAGGTAGCGGAACTGAATGGGTGTGCATTTCTGCGGCTTCTGGCTGAGGGCGAAGGTCAGCGGCTTGTGGTCGGTGAAAATGGTGAAATTCCTGCCTTCCACCGCGTGGCGGAAATATTTCACCGCCGCGTACATTGCCAGCAGCTCTCGGTCGTACGCGCTGTAGTTCCGCTGCGCCGGGTTCAGCTTCCTAGAAAAGAAAGCAAGCGGTTCCCAGGTACCTTGCCGGAACTGCTGCAGCACTGCTCCCAACGCGATGTCCGAGGCATCCACCATCATGGCCAGTTTGGCCTTGGCTGACGGATGCACTAGTGTGGTTGCAGCTGCCAAAGCCGCCTTCGTCCTCGTGAACGCCGCGTCTGCCTCCGGTGTCCACTCCACGGGCTCGCTCTTCTTGCCTGATGTCAGGCAAGCCACGAGTGGAGCTTGGATGTTCGCCGCCCCAGGGATGCACCGCCGGTAAAAGTTTACCATGCCCAGGAACCTGCTGAGTTCGGCTTGGTTTACCGGCTTGGGGTAACGAGTGATGGCCTCCACCTTATCGGCCAACGGGCAAATCCCTGCTTTGCCGACCGTGAACCCGAGGAAAGGCACCTCCGGGACGCTAAATTCGCACTTTGCCGAATTTATCACTACCCCGAACTTGGCGAACCTCTGGAACAATTGTTCCAAGTGTCCGAGGTGTTGCTCTTTTGAGTCCGACGCCACCAGCACGTCGTCAATGTAAACATAAACAAAGTCTAACCCGCGCACTACCTCGTCCATAAAACGTTGGAACGTTTGCGCGGCGTTACGCAGTCCAAAAGTCATTACCGGGAATTCGAATAACCCGAACGGCGTAGTGATCGCGGTCTTATGAATGTCTGCTTCCGCGACCGGGATCTGATGGTACGCGCGCACTAGGTCTATTTTCGAAAAAACCGTTTTCCCGTGCAAACTCTGCGCGAAGTCTTGAATGTGCGGCACTGGGTACGCGTCGGGTACCGTCCTAGCGTTCAACGCGCGATAGTCCCCGCACGGACGCCACTCACTATTCTTTTTGGGCACCAGGTGTAACGGCGATGCCCAGGCACTTTTTGACGGACGAGTGATGCCCTGTTGCAGCATATACTCGAATTCCCGTTTCGCCGCCTTCAGCCGGTCCGTCGTGAGACGCCGCGGTCGCTGCGATACGGGAGGTCCCGGTGTCGTCACGATGTGATGCTTAACATCGTGTTTCACCGCACTGCCACACACTGAGGGACGCGTAATACCCTGAAATTGTTTTAACAGCGCGTATACCGCACTGTCCCGCACCGGTGCCACGCATTGAGCCGATTCGACCGTGCCGGTCGGTATTGTTCCGGTTACCGATAGGCCGGTGATTTTGTCGATCAACCGACGGTCCTGAACGTCCGGCAGGAGACCGAATCGGGCTAAAAAGTCCGCACCAATAATGGGTCGCGAAATGTCTGCAATAACAAACGTCCACGGGAATGCCCGGCGTAATCCTAAATCTACACTAATCACTACGTGCCCGTAAGTGTTAATTAGTGAACCGTTCGCCGCGGTCAGCAGGTAGCTCGATTTCGTTCGCGCACCGGTCACTTTTTTTCGCGGGAACACGCTGACCTCAGCCCCGGTATCGACCAGGTACTGGGTCTTCGTCGTTGCGTCGGTTACGAAGAGGCGACGTGCTGTCCTTTCAGGGCCGCTTGTCGCCATCAGCGACTCTGTAGGTCGTTTCCGGCTGGAAAGTGCACGGCTTCGTGCACTTTGTCGCCTTGGTTCCGAATCGCCCGTGATACCAGCAGATGCCGCTGGGGCGAGATTCGGCCTTGGACTTCGGCCGGGAACGTCTACGGTACCGGCTGCTGGGCGTGCTGCTCCTTGGTTGGCGCCCTCTGCCCTCCAGCTTGGTGGTCACCAGTGCGGCAATTTGCTCAACGAGGGCGTTGATGTCGCCGAGCGCTGCGACATTGTTTGCCGCCGCTACTGGGTGGATCTGCGCCGGCGTGACCTCGCTGATCCGGTCCGCCAGGGCCGCCACTTTCTCGAGCTCGACGCCATCTTGTGTGGCCAGCACCGATTGCATGGCGACGGGTAACCTACTCATCCACAGAGTCCGGATGAAATCCTCCGGCACCTCGTTGCCCGCCAGGCTCCTTATGTGCCGCAGGAACTGCGACGGCGTCCGGTCTCCTCGTTCCTCGTGTTCGAGGAGCTGCTTAATCTTCCTCTGCTTGGAAGTGGAGAGCCGCGCGATTAATTCATCCTTTAGCCGCGTATACTTATTTTGCTCCGGCGGGTTCAGCAGGATATCCTCTACTTCTTGCGCGGTTTTTACATCCAGTTGCGCCACCACGTGGTGGTACTTGGTATCCTCTTGCGTTATCCCGCGCAAACCGAACTGGGCGTCCAGGTGCGCAAACCATAATGCTGGTTTTTCCGCCCAGAATTTCGCCATGTGCACGGCTACGGCCATGTTTTGCGCAGGCGGCTCCATATCAATCACGTCGGGGTCACCAGTTGTAGGTATGGGGCCTACCATCCAGGTAAATAACTAGGCACGTGTATGTTGGCAAGAGGAACTTTATTTGCATCTGCACGTGGCGGCAGACTCAGTGCGACTGGTGCCTAGGGAGGACGCCGAGCGTGTCTCGGGGAAAATCCCTAGGTACATAGAGTCGTGCTCCTATTTATTGGCGCCCGCTGCGTCGCCTAGCGGATGCACTAGGGAGTCAACGATACTCCCTACACTATATATATCTATCTATGTTCGCGTGGTCAACTGGCCACGCTACAGTTGTAATTTTGAAGCGTCTCTCCGCGGTAAAATCGCGAAGCGTCTTTACCATCGCGTAACCAACCGCGGGACGTAACAATACGTATTTTATTTTTTCCAATTTTGTAGTTGCAAACTCTAGTTGTAAAAAATGGAAAATCCGGAAAAATTCGAACAAATACAGATCTCATATCGAAGTTTAAAAGCGACCAACCTGAATATTAATCTAATAATGAGCTATTGTCATCAACACTATCTTAAATTTTTTCATATATTTAGCTACTGTTATTATTAATTTAAAAAAATTTTCTTTCATGAATAAATATTTTTTCCACCTCAGCACCATAAGATTTTTACTAGATGACTTTAAAAACACATTAGAACTATTTTTAAATAATTTTACTCGAAAACATTCTAGTTTACTCTTTATTTCACCGTTCTACTCATTTTTTATGGGCTGCATTGCAGCTCTGTTTAACACCCCTTTACAACCCAATACCATGGTACCATCCATATTCAAGGAAGAACAATTTTTTGCGACGATTATTGAAAAAACAAAAGTGTTTCCTTCATTTCAGTCCTTTAGTGCGTTGGTGACATAGCGCCCAGCACACCTACCTGTGTTCTGTGTCACATCTGGAGTTTTATGGTACGCTAACAATCCCTATTGAGTCGCAAGCCAGACCATACAAACGAATGTATCCACAACTTCCAGAGACCTGCCTCCAAAACTAATTAAGGGCCAGTTTTCCCAGGTGGCCTTGAACAATCGATAGTACCGCTATAACGGCCACTAGAAGAAGCTAAATAGTAACATTTTCGTCCAGTATGGGGAGCTGGGTGCACTTTCCACATTCAGTGTCGAGTGGCATTTTCCGAGTATCCTCTCTGATTCGATCGCATGATTTCTGACAATAGAGGCGATCTGAGCATGCGTGGTCGACATCGTAAACGACGGCGCTGCCGTAGCTTCGTTCGAACAGCCGTGTCGCGGCACTCTCACACACCGCCAAGTCGGCGTGTACGTGTACCGATGAGACTAGCAAGGGTTCGGGAGGCGGCGATTCCTGACTCTATAAAACAAAAGTGGGGCCTGTCAGTGGTCAAAAGCGGTAGATGAAGGATAAATCTAGATCGCTTGACCACCGGCAGGTCCTACTCTTGCGTTTTCGAGCAACATTTTCCATTATTTGGTCGCATGATGCCTGCCGTAGCTTCGTTCGAACAGCCGTGCCTCGGCACACTCACACAGCGCCAGGTCGGCGCGTACGTGTACCTACGAGAATCGCAAGGGTTTGGGATGCGGCGATTCATTGCTCGATAATGCAAAATGGCAGAATTGGGCAAAATATTTATCTAAATAAAAATTAGATAAGTAATACAGCCCATAGATGACTAAAGGTTGAAAGTACTCCAAAAATATTTTTCCGGAAAATTATTAAAAATCAGATGAGCTATAGGGCTAAAACTTGGCTGAAAGGTATCTTTTTTGGTAGGCTATCGAATGTCGCAAATTGGAATAAAATCCCTTGCGGGGCCGATTTGGCCCCCAAAACCGGCTATAGCCTTTATATTCCTTATTCGAAGGTTCGAATAAAGAAAGTATCTTTATTCGACGAGAATTTATTTGACGAATAAAGATAATTTTTTTTATTCGTAGCGGATTTATTCGAACTTCGAATAATTTTTTCATCTTTTATCTGTATCTTTTATTCGAAGGCTTCGAATAAATCTGCGAATAACTTTTGCCAAGCGCCGAACGTCGAAGACCCAGCGACTGACAAACGACATACAATGTAAGCGGATGGAGAATCGCTCACGAATAAACTTTTAGATTTTTCAATATATCTTCATAAAATTGTGACGAGCGAATGGAGGGGATATTCCCGATAAAAATGAGGGCAAATTCGAGTGTAATCGAACAAGTTTCATTGATACGTAATGTTACGATAAAAATTACAATCTCATTAAAAACAGTCCAAATGATGTCGTGTTTCGACTCATTTTGATCGGGATAAGCTCTACAACTTATTCGTATTAACAATATTGTTCTGATTAAAAACATAAAAGCATAAATTGCCAATAATGCTCGATTCTTCATCTGCTTACAATGTAGGCTGTTGGTCGGTCGCTCGGTCTTCGACGTTCGGCGCTCGTCAGTCCTCGTCGGACGTCGTCGTCGTTTATTCGTCGAGTTGGCAAAGCGGACAGAGAAACTCGAGAACCGTCGTCGCCGAGGAGTGGGCCACACATTGTCGGCTATATCGGTGTGAGATCAGACGACCACTACTAATCCAATTACAAAACTTCTTTATGTTTCGTTATTTTTTTATGAAACTTTTACCAACATATTCGTGGCATTTTTCTGATTAATTTTAAACCAAACATGATATAATTCCGATGATATTTACTTGTGTAACAAGTAGGCATGTGCGGGCCGCCCGATATTCGGATTTGGGTCGGGTCGCAGACAGTCGGGCGGGCTCGATTCGGGCGTGCGATACTTCATGACACATCGGGCTACTCGAGAGTTTCGGGCGGCCCCAGCATTTCGGGCTACCCGAGAGTTTCGGGCTGCCTGCTCGACTTAGTCGGGCAAGTTCGGAAAGAATCGGACAAGTTCGTGCGAGCGAGCCGACCTGGCGGTGTGTGAGTGTGTCGAGGCACGGCTGTTCGAACGAAGCTACGGCAGGTATCATGCGACCGAATAATGGAAAACGTTGCTCGAAAACGCAAAAGTAGGACCTGCCGGTGGTCAAGCGATCTACATTTATCCTTCATCTACCGCTTTTGACCAATGACATGCCCCACCTTTGTATTATAGAGGAATAAATCGTGGCATCCCGGACCCATGCGATTCTCGTTGGCACACGTACACGCCGACCTGGCGGTGTGTGAGTGTGCCGAGGCAAGGCTGTTCGAACGAAGCTACGGCAGCGCCGATGTGTACGATGTCGACCACGCGTGCTCAGATCGCCTCTCTAACAAGCACCATACGACCGAATAATGGAAAATGTTGCTCGAAAACGCAAGAGTAGGACCTGCCGGTGGTCAAGCGATCTAGATTTATCCTTCATCTACCACTTTTGACCACTGACAGGCCCCACCTTTGTACTATAGAGGAATAAATCGCGGCATCTCGGGCCCTTGCGATTCTCGTAGGTACACGTACACGCCGACCTGGCGGTGTGTGAGTGTGCCGCGGCGCGGCTGTTTGAGCGAAGCTACGGCAGGCATCATGCGACCGAATAATGGAAAATGTTGCTCGAAAACGCAAAAGTAGGACCTGCCGGTGGTCAAGCGATCTAGATTTATCCTTCGTCTACCGCTTTTAACCAATGACATGCCCCACCTTTGTATTATAGAGTCAGGAATCGCCGCCTCCCAAAACATTGCTAGTCTCATCGGTACACGTACACGCCGACTTGGCGGTGTGTGAGTGTGCCGCGACACGGCTGTTCGAACGAAGCTACGGCAGCGCCGTCGTTTACGATGTCGACCACTCGTGCTCAGATCGCCTCTCTGACAGGCATCATGCGACCGAATAATGGAAAATGTTGCTCGAAAACGCAAAAGTAGGACCTGCCGGTGGTCAAGCGATCTAGATTTATCCTTCATCTACCGCTTTTGACCACTGACAGGCCCCACCTTTGTATTATAGAGTCAGGAATCGCCGCCTCCCGAAACATTGCTATTCTCATCGCGGCACGGCTGTTCGAACGAAGCTACGGCAGCGCCGTTGTTTACGATGTCGGCCACGCGTGCTCGGATAGCCTCTCTGACAGGCATCATGCGACAATGATCGGAAACAGAATACAGCGCTCGTAGCGAAAAATGCCGGAACTATATTTAATCGAAATAATAGGAGCGGGATGGTTTTCGGGGGCCACGATTCCTGTGTTTAATACGTAATTATACAATACAATTGTTCGAGATTCGAACGATAACGGCTTGATCTGATTTCTGTTCGACACCAAGCTATAAATAGCCCGTTGTTGTTCTGGTCTCGTACATGTTGTCTTCGTCGATGCGATCGCTTCTGTTTCGTCCTTTCTTTGTGTCGCTCCTTCTCCGTCCTTCGTTCGTCTCTCTGCTATTGTTTCCCCAAATTTCAAACCACCCGTTTCTTCAAGATCCACCGATCGCGTCGACGGAGACAACGGTTTCTCGTCTGATCGACATTCGACCATACGCTTTCGGCTCGTACGCGTCTCGTTCACGCTCTCTGTACTCTAGCTTCAATTACGTTTTCGCGGCCGCTCCGCACGTATTCAAGCTCGAGCTTCACGTCCATTCGAACGTCCTAGTACGACTGTTCACAGTTTTCTACGATTATTGTTCTACCCTGTCAATCATCTTCTTTCATCCGCGTCGCGAATCGTCTCGTCCCGCGTGCAAGATTTCCGTCCTTCCGCGGTCAAGATCATCCGTCGCGCCGCGAGCAAGATTTCCGTTATCGCCGTTCCTCCGTGTTTGTCCGAGCGTCAGTGTACGTCAGTGTACTGTGAGTTTTATCTTTTTAAAATAAATAACCGTTGGTTCCGTGCATTTTCGTTTCTTGCGAAATCCATTCGTCTCCTCCGGAACTTCATCCTTCTTTCCGGTGCTCTCATTCCGCGTCCACCGCTGGACGGTCCCGGCACTCGGCAATTCGCCGAACATAAATTTGGTCCTTCGAGCCGGATCGTGAGTGAGTGGAAAGGACACGAACGTGACTATGGCGGAACTCATCGCCACGCAAGAAACTCTTAAACGAGCCATCGAGCGGTCTCTTTCCAACCTGAAGAAGCTGGGCAAGACGAACTGGACAGTGGCTGGGATACACACGCGTATGAACCATCTCAAAACCCAGTGGGCGACTTTCGAAGCCAACGATGTGAAGATCTCCGCTGCCATCCCACCAGAGGATCGACCCTCCATGGCCTACTTCAAGGACAACTATCTCGAGACCACGGAGGAGACGTTCCTGCAGACTCTCACCTTTATGAACTCTGCCCTCGCCGATCTTACTCCGAAAGAAGTGAGTCACACCGCGTCGACCGACACTCCAGGTGCGTTCGCTCCGCCCGTCGCGCATCTTCCTCCGATTCCTCTCCAGCCGTTCGATGGCCGGTGCGAGGAATGGGAAGCCTTTCGGGACCGCTTTCAGTCGCTTATAATCGCGAACTCTTCTTTAAATAATTTTTCGCGTATGCATTACCTCGTTTCGTCGCTCGCCGGACGCGCACTCGGGTGCATCAGTAACCTTTCCGTTACTCATGATAATTTTGCGATCGCTTGGAAAACGCTCACGTCGCGGTACGATAACCCTCGGCGCCTTCTCGCGAAATACCTAACCACATTGTTAGATCTGCATGCGCTCAATCGCGAATCTGCATCGGACTTGCAAAACTTGCGCGATCGCCTCGCTATGACCGTCTCGTCGCTCCGAAATCTTGGTAGAAGCGCTGCCGAGCTTTGGGACGACTTCCTTCTTCATCTTGCGGTACAAAAGCTCGATCCCGCGACGCGAAAGGCCTGGACTCTTCGGGCAGGCGACGACACGAAGTTTCCCTCCTTCGAAGAGTTCCAGACGTTTATCGATACGCGGGTGCGCGCGCTTGAAGACTTCGATTCGGGCGCGTCCGGCAAGATAGGAGCCTCCTCGTCACTTTCTGCGTCTCGCCCTTCGCGCAATCCCGCTCACTCTCACCTCGCGACAGCGTCGAAAAATTCGCAAGGAGCCTGTCCCTTATGTAAAGCTCATCATTATTTAGGCTATTGCTCCTCGTTTCTCGCGAAGAGCCCCCGGCAAAGACTTGAGATTGTTAAGCGGTTATCGTGCTGCCCGAATTGTCTCAGTTATAATCACGCGATTTCGTCGTGTGCCAGTAAACACACTTGCCGCATGTGTCAGAAGCGTCATCACTCGCTCTTGCACGACGAGTCGACCCCTGGGGCTCGGTCTTCCGCTGAGTCGTCCGGTACTCGCGAGTCCGTCTCCGCTGAAATCAATTCGCATTCAGCAACCGCAGGTTCAGCGGCTACCGGGTCGTCCATACTCTTAGCTACCGCGCGAATTCAAGTAAGCGTTCCCTCCGGTCGCAGCGTGATAATTCGTGCGTTAATTGACCAAGGCTCCGAAGCCAGTTTTGTGGCCGAGTCGGTTGTCCAGCTTTTGCGAGCGAAACGTAACCGTGTCGTCGCGTCGATTTCTGCCGTCGGCGGCGTTCACGCTGGGACTGTACGCCACGCAACCCATCTTCTGGTGTCGAATCGCACTTCTTCCGCGCCTTGTGTTCCGACCACGGCGTTGGTGCTCGGGTCAATGTCCACGTACAAACCCTCGCGAGTCCGAAATTGGCGTACTCTCGCGCATTTAGCCGATCTTTCTTGGGCTGATCACGACCCGTCTAGTTCTGACCCCATACAAATGATTCTCGGAGCCGACGTGTACCCTAGCATCATTCAACACGGGCTGCGTAAAGGGCAAACTGCGCAACCGATCGCGCAAAATACTATTTTTGGATGGGTCATTTCTGGACCCCTTCATAATTCATTGGACCGCGGTTTCTTCCGTCGTTCCGAACCCGTCTCAAATACAACGCAACTGGTCTCCACGCACCACTGCGTTCACGATAATTCTCTCGATGCGGACCTCCGCCGATTTTGGGAAATCGAGGAAATCCCACATGCCTCTCTTCTAACTCCCGCTGAGAAACAGTGTGAGCAATATTTTCGAGACTCTACGACTCGCACAACGAACGGTCGTTATATTGTTCGTCTTCCCTTCCGCTCAAACCCTCCGCTGAGGATCGGGCACTCGCGTTCGACTGCAGAACGGATCATGCTCCATCTCAACCGCAGATTTGAGTCAAATCCGAACCTTGCCTCAGAATATCGCGACTTCATGCAAGAATATGAACGGCTTGGCCACATGCGCTCCGCTGTGTCTTCGTCAAGTGATTCTCAATCGGTCTATATCCCTCATCATCCCGTTCTCCGCGAAGGTAGCAGCACGACGCACCTGCGCGTCGTGTTCAACGCCTCGAGTGTTACCACGAACGGATCATCGTTAAACCATCATCTTCTACCTGGTCCTACACTACAAACGAATCTCTCTTCGGTCATTCTCCGCTGGCGCGCGTTTCGTTTTGTGTACACCGCGGATATTGCCAAGATGTACCGGCAGATCCTAGTGGATCCTCGGGATGTCAGTTACCAGCGTATCCTGTGGGCTCCTCACTCGGCGGACTCTATTCAAGAGTACGAATTGCTGACCGTCACGTATGGGATGACTTGCGCCCCATATCTAGCTCTTCGGGTACTCCAACGTTTGGTTGAGGATGAAGGCGACCGTTTCCTTTTAGCGTCTCCGATTCTCCGATCAAACACTTACATCGACGACCTTCTTTTCGGACACGATGATATCGCGTCTCTTCGGCATTGTCGAGATCAACTCATCAAATTGCTCCATTGTGGGAAATTTCACCTCCGGAAATGGGCCAGTAATCATCCTTCTCTCCTCTCTGACATTGACCCTTCCGATCATGGTCTAGCGTGCACGAAAGATCTGGCTCAAGATGATCAAGTAAAGGTTCTTGGAATCTGCTGGAATCCTTCCCAGGATACTTTTCAATTCAAGACATCCCTCTCGGACTCGTGTCCGTCAACCAAGCGTTCTATTTTGTCGACCATTGCCAAAATTTATGACCCTTTGGGATGGATCACTCCTGCTACTATTCTCGCGAAAGTTTTCATTCAAGAACTTTGGCGCCTCCGCGTTGGTTGGGACGAACCCATCCCGGTTCACAAACTCAGCAAATGGCGAACTCTTTACTCTCAATTGGCTCACCTTGACAAAGTGCAACTTCCCCGATGGATTGGTCTAATATCTACTACATCGCGAGTGGAGCTTCACGGTTTCTCCGATGCCTCAACAGTTGCGTATTCAGCCGTGGTTTATGCAAAATGCATCTCGTCCTCCGGCGAAATCACAATTTCCTTTCTCGCCGGCAAATCGAAGGTCGCTCCGCTAAATCCTTTGACGATACCACGGTTAGAACTGCAAGGTGCTTGTCTTATGATTCGCCTTATCGACTTTGTTCTCGAGTCATTCGACTCTCGACCAATACCTTGCGTGTGTTGGACTGACTCGACGGTCGTGCTTAACTGGATATCCCAGCATCCTTCGCGATGGAAGACTTTCGTCGCTAACCGCGTCGCTACAATTCAGACTCGCCTCCCTCAAGCTGAGTGGCGGCACGTCCCCACCGAATGCAATCCCGCCGATTGTGCCTCTCGAGGTCTCCTGAGCGACGATCTTCTAGGTTCCGATCTCTGGTGGCATGGTCCATCCTGGCTGCGTCGCGAGCGTTCCGAATGGCCGAACCGTCCACTCTTGGTCACCGACGACGTTCAACCGGAAGCCAAAGTCGTGTCGGCACATGTGGTTACCACTTTTCCACGGTGGGATCTGGAGAGCCGCTTCTCTTCGTGGCCGAAGCTCATCCGCGTCACCGCGTACATGTTTCGCTTCCTTCAAGCTTGTCGCAAAGGACCGTCGGCTCCTCGACCATCTCCGGTCGGTCGTGCTCTCACCGCAGCGGAATGTAATTCGGCGAAACTTTGGTGGCTCAAATACCTCCAATCAACTCTATTTCCTGTAGAGCTAGACGCACTCCGCCGCAAACGATATCTTTCAAGGAACTGTTCCATCTTATCTCTCGACCCATTCCTCGATAACGATGGGCTCCTTCGCGTCGGTGGTCGTCTACACCGCGCTCCACTACCGTTCAATTCAAAGCATCCGATTATTTTATCTTCTCATCCGCTTGTTCGGTTGATAATTGAACAGGCACATTTGCGCTCGTTGCACGGTGGCCTTCAACTCACTCTCAGCACTCTACGTCAGACTTTCTGGATTCTCCGCGCTCGCAGTTTAGTCAAAGCTGCAATTCATTCATGTGTTGTATGCGTGCGAGAAAGAGCTGCTGTCCCCGAGCAGCTGATGGGACGGCTACCGGAATCCCGGGTCTCTCCTCAAACAAAATGTTTTTCCCACTGCAGTGTGGACTATGCTGGACCAATTCAAGTTCGCGCTTCCGCCGGTCGTGGGATCACATCAAGGAAAGCCTATATCGCCTTGTTTGTTTGCTTGGCTACGAAAGCGATCCACCTCGAGTTGGTTTCCGACTATTCGACCCGCGCCTTTCTTAACGCCTACGTTCGATTTTGTGCACGACGCGGAATCCCTTCTGCCATTTATTCGGACAATGGGACCACGTTCGTCGGCGCTTCGCGGGAATTAACGCGCGCGTTTCGGGAGTCCCTGACAAATCCCGAGTTCTTAAACAAAGCCGCTAGCGATGGTGTCACCTGGCACTTTATTCCTCCTTCCGCTCCGCATTTCGGAGGGTTGTGGGAGGCCGGGGTGAAGAGTCTTAAACACCATTTAAAGCGAGTCGTCGGACCTCGCACCTTTACCTTTGAAGAATTCAGTACCCTTCTGTGCTCCATCGAGGCGTGCTTAAATTCGCGACCCATAGCGCCTTTGCGAGATTCTGTCGATGACTTTGACGTGTTAACCCCCGGTCATTTTCTAATTGGCTCTGCTCTCTCGGTCCCCCCACAACCTTCGCTTCTCGAGATTTCCGAAAATCGTCTGGCTCGTTGGCAGCTAGTCCGGCATACGACGGAGCGCTTTTGGAAAATTTGGATGAGCGATTATCTAAACACCCTCCAACAACGAAGCAAATGGCGTCGTGAACAACCGCCTCTGCGGACTGGTCAATTAGTTTTGCTGCGCAACTCGAATCTCCCTCCGTGCAAGTGGGAGCTTGGTCGGATCAAGCAACTCCATCCCGGCGACGACGGTCATGTCCGCGTGGTCACCGTCAAGACCTCGTCTACCGAATTGATGCGACCGATTGTAAAATTATGTCCGCTTCCCATCGATAGCGCTTCTCCATCAATGTAAAAAAAAAAAAAAAAAATGTCCATATATCGATATAGTTAGTTCTAAGTTTTGCGTTAAAATTAAGTTTCTGCGTTAATTTTAAGACTTCTGAAACTGAGGTTTCAGGGCTGGCGGTATGTTCGAGATTCGAACGATAACGGCTTGATCTGATTTCTGTTCGACACCAAGCTATAAATAGCCCGTTGTTGTTCTGGTCTCGTACATGTTGTCTTCGTCGATGCGATCGCTTCTGTTTCGTCCTTTCTTTGTGTCGCTCCTTCTCCGTCCTTCGTTCGTCTCTCTGCTATTGTTTCCCCAAATTTCAAACCACCCGTTTCTTCAAGATCCACCGATCGCGTCGACGGAGACAACGGTTTCTCGTCTGATCGACATTCGACCATACGCTTTCGGCTCGTACGCGTCTCGTTCACGCTCTCTGTACTCTAGCTTCAATTACGTTTTCGCGGCCGCTCCGCACGTATTCAAGCTCGAGCTTCACGTCCATTCGAACGTCCTAGTACGACTGTTCACAGTTTTCTACGATTATTGTTCTACCCTGTCAATCATCTTCTTTCATCCGCGTCGCGAATCGTCTCGTCCCGCGTGCAAGATTTCCGTCCTTCCGCGGTCAAGATCATCCGTCGCGCCGCGAGCAAGATTTCCGTTATCGCCGTTCCTCCGTGTTTGTCCGAGCGTCAGTGTACGTCAATGTACTGTGAGTTTTATCTTTTTAAAATAAATAACCGTTGGTTCCGTGCATTTTCGTTTCTTGCGAAATCCATTCGTCTCCTCCGGAACTTCATCCTTCTTTCCGGTGCTCTCATTCCGCGTCCACCGCTGGACGGTCCCGGCACTCGGCAATTCGCCGAACAACAATAAAGGTTGCATTGACATTGTATATGTCACTGCTAGGTCGCTTGAGTCCAACGGTCTCCATAAGAACCCGGTTATTTAAGAAAATTGTCCTTATGTGCAAATTTTGCTGAATTTTGCAAATTACGCCTAGAAAACGCAAAAGTAGGACCTGCCGGTAGTCAAGCGATCTAGATTTATCTTTTATCTAACGCTTTTCACCCTTGAAAAGCCCGATCTTTGCATTATCGGGCCATAAATCGTGGCCTCCCGAACCCTTGCAACCTTGTACGATCTAGCGTTGTGTGCAGCACACCACGGCACACGCACACGGCACACACACTGTCATTTGAGCTTCTCCTATGCGGCCGTTCGTAGCGTGAAGATCGCTAGGAAGCTTCTCCTAGTTCCTGTTTGGAGCGTGTCATAAACCGCATTCGATACTTCATCGACAGGGTGATCTTACATATTTCTGTAACAGTTCCTGAACACATTATCATTCATCTGAAACTGCTTTGTACGACATTACACACGCCACATAATTTTTATTTTCTAATTTTGTCAAAGTAGTATATATAACAGAATCATACAAGTGTCTACAATTACTTGAAATCCAAAATACAGAGCGTTTCTTCCTCTGCGACTGCAAAAAAAGGACTTTAAAAGAATGTTTAGATAACAGGTGGGCTGTCCTTCCAAAAGGCACCTGTGGCCAGAGTTGGGCATTATTTAGATAAAAAATTATTTAAATAACGATTCGAATAAAAGATACTTTATCTTTATTCGTTATTCGAAGGTTCGAATAAAAAAAGTATCTTTATTCGACGAGTATCAGATAAATAATTTTATTCGACGAGAATTTTTTTTATTCGAAGCGGATTTATTCGAACTTCGAATAATTTTTTCATCTTTTATCTGTATCTTTTATTCGAAGGCTTCGAATAAATCTTCGAATAACTTTTGCCGAGCGCCGAGCATCAAAGACCCAGCGACGACAGACGACATACAATGTAAGCGGATGGAGAATCGCGCACGAATGAAAGTTTAAACTTTTAGATTTTTCAACATATCCTCATAAAATTGTGACGAGCGAATGGAGGGGATTTTCCTGATGAAAATGAGGTCTAATTCGAGTGTAATCGGACAAGTTTCACTGATACGTAATGTTACGATAAAAATTACAATCTCATTAAAGACAGTCCAAATGATGTCGTGTTTGGACTCATTTTAATCGGGATAAGCTCTACAACTCATTCGTATTAACAATATTGTTCTGATTAAAAACATAAAAGCATAAATTGCTAATAATGCTGGATTCTCCATCTGTTTACATTGTAGGCTGTTGGTCGGTTTTAAAAAAAAATCTTTATCCGTCGAATAAATTCATTACGTGTGGAATAGAGATAACATAATTATTTTTATTTGACGCATAACAAATCATTTTTTTATCTTTTATTCGCTGTTTGAAATGTCTATTTCAATAAAAATTTGCCGATCCTTGCTCCTACAATTATATTATTTTATATTATATTAATTCATCCACGTGATTCTTTCTCAAACTCTATACTATTCGGAATAGTACGTTAAATAAACGCTACTCTGGTTTTCAACATATTTCTGTTCCCACAGATCGATTCTTCGAACAATTATCTATAAAAAAAAGTGTAAGGAAATAATGCTTGTTCATGAAATATTTTTAAATTACAAATTAAGGTATCTCATATTGTTAACGACAGGATAGCTGGACTGGCTCGCTGGACTGTGGCTGGGTGATTGATTTTTGCAGTTCGAGTGTGCGGGTAACTTCGTTTTAATACAAGAGCCTGACGAGCTCTTTTTCACGCAGAACCTTTCAATACGGCGATTGGACTCTCACTGTCGTCTTAATCCGGCGCGAGAAACGGCAGCTATTCGGCAATGATTGGTTATAAATTCAATATCGCCAATCAGAGGCTGCGACGACACTTAGCCAAAGACGTGGGGTCATAACCAAAAACCTGTCAACAGTCACGGGTGACTGAATCTCGGCACGGCTGGAGACAATACCGTCTTGAGCAACCGGCGAGCTATTAATAGCGATTTGAACGTTATTACGCTTACGCAGACATGGTTTTAAACACATATGAAATTTGAAGTAGAAATTGATTTTAGTAAAATTATGCTTTAACACTTTCTTACGAAAAATATTTCTACGAATTTTTTGTCCTTGATATCAGTTTTACTTTCAATATTTTAAATCTTAAAAAGCAACACTAAAAAAAAATATCTGTTTACGTTCGTCGGAGAATGTAACATTTGATAATCGATATGGTTCCGTGATGATTCACCTTCTCACCGACGAGAATTTCCTTCGTGGTCTTCTGCACCGACGAGATACCGTCGTTGGCCTTCTGTTTCTTACTCCAGGCAAAATCTATCCTAGAGGGCGGTAGACAACACCGTATGTGAGGATTTTATTGGTGGAGGCGTACAGATGTACGCACTGATGAGTTCCGACGGTCCTCCATGGTCGTGGGGACTAGGAACATAGATCTCGTAACACACGAGAGATTGGGGTCACCAGTGGCCGGAGGCCACGCGTTTTCTGGCGAGAACGCACGAAATAAATGTCCAGACGGACTGCGTTCAAGATGGACGCGCCACGTGGTCACGGCAAGGAGGATTTAGGTTATACCCGTGAGGCCCACTCCTCACGAGTAAAGAACACGTCGGGTAGTAACCACAAATAACTACGTTTATTTTAACAAGCCCGAAAGAGAGCTCGCGACGCTCGATAACGAGTCGCGACGGTTGTGTACGGAAAACCCGGCAGGTCCTGCGGCACCACGCCGCAGGATAAACTTTTCGTAAACGAGAAGCTCTGTGCGCAGCGTTGTTCTCACGACGAAGACTCGGAGAAGAAGAGGAAGGCTCGTCGGCAACGCGCTCGTTACCGCTATCGCCCAGCAGCGCAGGCGCAGTAGCGCTTACTGCGCGGCACATGCGCGGCTGTGTCGCCGGCCCCACACGTATTGTAGGGGTTATGTATGTTGCCGCACCTTCCCGCAGCGCTAGCATCGCCGGCATCAGCAGCGTGCAAGCGGCAAGAGCGAGTCGCTGCTCTCGACTCCGCGTGTCCGACGACCCAAGGCGGATTTGCCGCCGCCGAGATTACACCATCGCTCTCTCGTGTAACTACCTTCGTCGAGAAAAGACGTAAGAAAGTCTCCGTACTACAACACGCAACAGTGCTTTCCATTCAGTTTCCGGTTTCCCGGCGGTAGTAGGCCGCAGTCTGGTAATTCCCCAGACCGTAAACCTACATCTGGTGACCCCGACGTGATCGCTGCCGACGTGATAGTCGTGTTTTCGGAAAATTTTCGAAACTGTGACGAGGCATTGGACGCCTCGTGGAACGGACATCGCCTGTTGCTGCCGTTGTACATCCGCCGACGTGCTTTTCGTACCGAAAAGCCTGGCTGCACGTGCTCGGAAACCGTGCACGTTGTTCGGAGATCCGACGAGGAAGAGTTTTCCTGGCGGCGAGCAATCCGCTCGCTGCAATCCGCCGTTCCTGTTTCCAGGCGGCGAGCAGGCCGCTCGCTGCACGTTGCAGCCGCCGAGCGTGAAGCCATCGACGCCACGTGGGTACCACCGTCGCCGCCATTGCTGCCGCCACGAGGGTACCATTATCGCTGCCATTGCTGCCGCCACGTGGGTACCGTTGCTGACGCCGCTGCCGAAGCCGTGAAAAGCTGCCGTCGTGGTGAAGTGAGCGTATTTTTTAAGTCGTTTTTAGTTCCGTTTTAGTTCTAGTCTCGCGTGTGAAAAATTTCGCAACCCACGCCGGAAGATAGAATCGCACGGTTAGAGGCGGAGCTCGAGGCCGCGCGCGAACTTTTAAACGCCCGTTCTGCATCGGACGCCGACGCGTTCGCGAACAGCGTAGATAGTTATCGTGCGCCGAAACTCCCCGCATTTTTCAAGAACGACCCTGCGCTATGGTTCGGACCGGTCGAGGCGTCGTTTCGAAACGCACGAATTACGAGCCAGACTACAATGGCCGACACCGTAATTGCCGGCCTGGATGCGGATACCGCGTCGGTTATATCCGATCTCATATTGTCACCGGATCCCGTCGCGCCGTATAATCGAATCAAAGAGCGCATTATTTCCACTCTCTCCACTTCGGCCGAAACGAAACTCCGGCAGCTCCTCAAGGGGTAGGTAGCGTCACATGGCAAACCTTCGCATATCTTGTCACTTATGCGTAATTTAAACAATGGTGCTTGTGCAGACAACGTGCTAAAATCGATTTTTTTCGACCTGCTGCCCGAGCAGTGCCGCGCGATCCTAGTCGCGTCCAAGCATGACGACCTGCTGGAGATGGGCCTTCTGGCCGACAAGATCGTCGAGACGATACAGCCAGTGAGCGCTTCTGTCCTCGCAGCAGCTGCCGACGTATCACGGCCGGGCTCCATGCAGGAGCAGTTGGACAAACTCTTCCGTGAGGTAGCTAGATTGAATACCGCGATCGAGCGTGTCTCGCGGACACGCCAGCGTAGCCCCGGGAGAAATGCTGCTTCGAGAACGCGGAATAGGTCCCAGAGTCGTGACCCTTCCGGTCCCTGCCGTCTGCATGCGAAATTTGGCGAACGCGCGTTTCGTTGCATTAAGCCGTGCGCGTGGACCGACCCTCCTAGAGCGTCGGAAAACTGAGGCCACCCTCCTCCTCGGAGACTGTTGGAGAGTGTTATGCGTCCTCGAAACGTCTCCACATACGCGACCGTAAGTCAGGCCGTACCTTTCTCGTAGACACAGGTTCGGACCTGTCGTTGCTGCCGGTTTCAGCTGCGTCGCGTGCGCGTCCCAGCGCGTTTAAGTTGTTTGCTGCGAACGACACCCGTATCGATACGTATGGCGATATTCGCGTTGCCCTCGATTTCGGATTGCGTCGCCCGATCGAGTGGAATTTTTGCGTAGCAGCAGTCCCGTATCCCATCATAGGAGCCGACCTGCTTACGCATCATGGTCTCACGGTAGATTTGAAGAGGCGTCGCCTGATAGATTCTGCTACCGGTTTGTTTGTTTTGGCCGGTATCGCGAGCTCTCCCTCTTCATGCGTGAACGTCCTTGGACCGTCGTTCAAGTACTCTAGTATATTAGCTCGTTTTCCGCAAGTCATCGGACTCGAGCAACCGACTCCTCTCGAGTCGCGCGGTGTGTATCATCACATTTCCACCACCGGTCCCCCCGTCGCGGAGCGTGCTCGGCGTCTATCGCCTGGAAAACTCAAGGCCGCGAAGGCCGAGTTTAAACACCTGATCGAGACAGGAATTTGCAGGCCTTCTAGCAGCCCTTGGGCTAGTCCCATCCACTTGGTCAAAAAGAAGTCCGGTGAATGGCGGGTATGCGGAGACTACCGCCGTTTGAATAGCGTGACGATACCCGATCGTTACCCCGTGCCTCACCTGCACGACTTCCCGGCTAACCTTCACGGCAAGACCATTTTCACGGCGCTAGACCTGTACAAAGCGTATCATCAGATACCCGTAGCTGCCGAAGATATTCAAAAAACTGCCGTCATCACTCCTTTCGGCCTTTTTGAATACTGTGCAATGACCTTTGGCCTCCGCAACGCGGGGCAAACTTTTCAAAGATATATAAACCGTGCTCTCGGCGATCTCGATTTCGTTTTCACGTTTCTCGATGACATCCTCATCGCCTCTTCCTCTCCGGAAGAGCATGAGACCCATCTGGCGATCGACCTAGAGCGTTTACGTGACTTTCATCTGCGCGTGAACCTGGACAAATGCCGTTTCGGCGTATCCGAGTTAGTTTTTTTCGGACACCTAGTTAACTCTGAGGGGTTTAAACCCACTCCAGAGAAGGTCGAGGCTATTAGTCGTTTCCCCAAACCGCGCACGATCGACGACCTGCATCGTTTTCTAGGAATGGTAAATTTTTACCGGCGCTGTATTCCTCACGCTGCCGCCACTCAAGCTCCGTTGAACGCGTACATGCAGGACGCGCGTAAACGTGATAAGCGACCCATCGTATGGACGCCCGAAGCCGAAGCGGCTTTCGTTAAATGCAAGGATGATCTTGCGAACGCTGCCCTTATAACGCACCCCTGCGAATCGGCCACCGTGCGCCTCGTCTCAGACGCTTCCGACGTGGCCATGGGTGCAGTTCTCGAGCAGCTGTGTGGCGATAGTTGGAGACCGCTCGCCTTTTTCTCGCGAAAGTTTTCCCCGGCTCAGTGCAAATACAGCACATACGACCGTGAGCTTACCGCAGCTTACGAAGCTGTGCGCCACTTTCGCCACTTCCTAGAAGGTCGCGAATACAATATCTACACCGACCACAAGCCGCTCATCTACGCCTTTGCGCAGAACTCTGAGCGTGCGTCTCCTCGGCAGACTCGGCAGTTGTGCTATATAGCGCAATTTACGTCGAAGATTCTCTTCTTGCCCGGAAATGAAAACGTCGTTGCCGATTCGCTCTCGCGTACCGAGGCAATCCGTCTGCCGACGCAATTCTATTTGAATGAGCTCTCTCGCGAGCAGGAAAACGACCCCGAGCTCAGGGAAATTCTTGCATCGCCAGACCACTCTCTCGCCCTTAAGAGGCTCACGTGGGGCACAGATCACTCTCCTGTGTACTGCAGCGTATCTGAGGAGTGCATCCGTCCGTATATCCCCGCCTCCATGCGCGAGCGGTTGTTCAAGCTCTTTCATTCTCCCGCACATCCGAGCGCGAAAGTCACTGACCGACTCATACGACAGCGATATGTCTGGCCCGACATGCACCGCGACATAGCTCGCCAGTGTAAGTCGTGTGTTGATTGCCAGCAATCCAAAATTTCTCGACACGTCAAGCTGACTCCGTCCCAGTTCGTCGCGCCCGACGGACGCTTTACTCACGTACACATCGACCTTGTCGGTCCGCTGCCGGTCAGCGAAGGTTTTCAATACTGCCTTACCATGATCGACAGATTCTCTCGCTGGGCTGAGGCCGTTCCCCTGAAGGAGACGTCCGCTCAGACCGTCGGCCGCGCCTTTTTCGAGCATTGGGTGTCACGTTTCGGCGCTCCTGCATTTTTGACGAGTGATCAAGGTCCGCAATGCGAGTCACAGCTTTTCTCAGCCCTCCTGGCGCTCGTTGGCTGCCGGAGGAAAAGAACCACCGCGTATCACCCCGCGTCTAACGGCATGGTTGAGCGCTGGCACCGCGTCTTGAAGGCAGCAATTATGTGTCACGCCAATCAGCAATGGTCGCGCGTCTTACCTATTGTACTGTTAGGGTTGCGTATCATATCCGTCTCGATACTAACGCTTCTCCTGCCGATTACGTTTACGGAACCTCGTTGCGTCTGCCGGGCGAATTTTTCCTGCTAGATAATTTTAGCCCTGATCCGCAGCCATTCCTCGAGGAATTCCGACAGTATATGCGTGCCGTCAAGCCTGTGCCCGTAGCGCACAAGCGTAGCGTTAAAGCCTTTGTATACAAAGATCTCGGATCATGTTCGCATGTATTTATGCTTGTTAAATCCGTGCGTAGACCGTTAGAACGGCCTTACACGGGACCCCATCGGGTGCTCCGGCGTATCTCCGAACAAGTGTATTCAATTGAGGTTAACGGTTTACCGCGCAACGTCTCCGTAGAGCTGTTGAAACCCGCGCATAGCGTTTGTGAGGGACTTGCAGTCCCAGTATCGAGCGGTGCCCCGCCGTTGCCGAGCGTGCCTGTGCGCACCTACTCGCGTAAAAGAGTCACTTTTGCGGACTCCGTACATTAGGTTAAGGTTCTGTAAATATACGCGTAGCATGTAAGTCGTAGGTTATAAGAGTCGTTTGTAATTTTATGTAGCCTTAGAGCAAAGTATCTGTTGTTCGCTGCCGCTTTTCCTTGGGGGGGAGTGTGTAGGGGTTACGTATGTTGCCGCACCTTGCCGCAGCGCTAGCATCGCCGGCATCAGCCGCGTGCAAGCGGCAAGAGCGAGTCGCCGCTCTCGACTCTGCGTGTCCGACGACCCAAGGCGGATTTGCCGCCGCCGAGATTACACCATCGCTCTCTCGTGTAACTACCTCCGTCGAGAAAAGACGTAATAAAGTCTCCGTACTACAACACGCAACAGTGCCTTCCATTCAGTTTCCGGTTTCCCGGCTGTAGTGGGCCGCAGTCTGGAAATTCCCCAGACCGTAAACCTACATATTGGCGCCCGCTGCGTCGCCTAGCGGATGCACTAGGGAGTCAACGATACTCCCTACACCACCCCCCTCGCCAATAATGGCGGGTGAGACGCCGACTGATATGCCAATTCTGCTCTTTGGTTATAACTATGTTTCGTATTGTAGGGATCTTTTGTGCATAGGGATCAAAGACGAAAATCAAAGCAACAACATTTAATGATACAGAATATATATGGTTATGAAAAACAAAAATTAAACAACATGAACTCGCTCGATCGCTTTCTCACTCCAAAACTCGCTCTCTCTCTCTAAACTCGCTTCTCGACCTCTCGCACGACTCTTCACGCCTTCATTCATACCAATAACATAGACATGTACTCCGATCTACAATTCGTAGGACCCACGAGTCAAGGATCCCACACTCGGCCATCCTGCACGATATCTGTCCCCAGATATGTTTATTTATTCTTCGACTGATGAGATGTCGCTAGCCTCATCAATCCAGGGCTTCATATATTCTGCCGAAGTTGACGTCTGCTGCGGACCCTCGTGCTCGCCTACTTTATGTACAACGAAACGATCGTTCCTTAGAACTTTTGTCACACGATACGGACCTAAATATTTGGGCGCAAACTTCAAGCCCGGGCCGTATTGGGTTCTCTTTATGGCCACCAATTCGCCTTCTTTGTATTGCCGAGCCTTCTTCCTATGTTTATCGTAGCCACGACGATTCTCACGCTGAACTTTTAAAATACATTCCTTAGCTTGATTCCGCTGCTCTTCTCTGTTGCTTTGGAACATATCAATCCATTCCCTCTCTATCAATTCACGAATATCTGCGTTATTCTTCATTCTTGGGTGTGTCCCAAACAATAATCTAAATGGCGTTGTACCGATGCTTCTATGAGGTGTTGCATTTAAAAATTTCTGAGTAATATCCAAATAGCGATACCACTCATCCGGTTTGGGCGCAGACAACTTTGTTACTATTGGTATAAGTGTCCTATTCACACGCTCTACCTGTCCATTAGCTCTTGGCATTCCTGTCGTTATCAGACTGTGTTCTATTGCTTCTGATTTGCAATATTCTCGAAAATCATTTGAAGTAAAAGCAGTGCCACGATCAGAGATAATTTTCCGAGGGTTTCCAAAAATCGCTGATTGTTTCTTTAAACGTTCTACTACGTCGGAGGTAGCTGTAGTTTTTGTGGCATACAACCACACAAACTTCGAAAATGCATCCACGACCACGAAAATATGCTTGTAACTCTTTCGTGTGGATGGCAGTGGCCCGAGATGGTCAATGTGATACACATCTAATGGAATATTCCCTTTGTCAATAGAATGTAAAAATCCTTCTTGTCTCCCATGTTTCTTTTCGGCTAGAATGCATGGAACACAATTGCGCACCACTTTCTCAACTTTTGATTTTAAGTCTGTGAACCAATAATCTTTTCTAACTAGAGTCTCTGTTTTTGAACTCCCGAAATGACCATTCTCGTGTACGCGTCGAATAATTTGCGATTGCATACTACGCGGCACTATTAGTTTCACGTCACCCTCAATTTCCTTAAACAACAGTCTATTCCGCAATACGAACCCACTTAATCGTTTTTCATTCACTCCTTCGAAAATCGGTTTCAAAGTCTCATCCTCACACTGCGCTTTACGAATTCTCGCAATTATGCTATCCTCGCATTCGTTCATTAACATACACTCCGGTAACGGATTTCGGCTTAACGCATCTACGTGTCTTAAACTATTTCCCGCATGATGTTCTATTTTATAATTAAATTCCTCTAATAAAAGAGCCCACCTCGCAACTCGAACACATAAATCTCTCTTACGCATCGTTAATGTAAACGCTTGACAATCTGTGATTATCTTAAATGGTATACCCAACAAGTATATTCTAAATTTTCGTAGGGCTTTAACTACTGCCAAAACTTCCAGCTCGTAACTAATATATTTCGATTCTGCTGGTGTCGTTTTTCCACT
Organism: Halictus rubicundus; assembly: GCF_050948215.1. Taxonomy (NCBI): domain Eukaryota; kingdom Metazoa; phylum Arthropoda; class Insecta; order Hymenoptera; family Halictidae; genus Halictus; species Halictus rubicundus. The sequence continues at coordinate 2,077,706 of NC_135152.1, forward strand.
TGCAAAGTATACCGGATAAAACTTATTATCAATATTATTACGCTGCAAAAGAATTGCACCATAACCATGCATCGAAGCATCCGTATGTAGTTCAGTCTCCGCTTCTAATCTATATAATTTTAAAACTGGACTATTGCTCAATATAGTTTTTAACTTCGCAAATGCAAATTTTTCTTCCTCCCCAAAGTGAAAATTGACGTTCGATTTCAATAAGTTTGTTAACGGTCGTGCGATCACAGAATAGTTTGCGATAAACTTTCGAAAGTAACCAGCCAAACCTAAAAAACTTTGATTTTGCTTGAAATTTTGTGGTTGTGGAAATTTCATAACCGCCTCTGTTTTCCTTTCTGATGGACGAACACTTCCGTCTTCAATTATGTGCCCTAAAAACTCTACTTTAGTCTGCAAGAAGCTGCATTTCTTCCAATTGATCTTTAGACCAAATCCCTCCGCAACACGCACTACCATCTTTAGATTTTCTATACCAGTTTCAAAATCCGTTGAGGGAACAATTAGGTCGTCCATATAAGTCAAAACCTTTTTCTCGTTAATCAAATCTTTAAAAACAGCATTTATAAATTTCTGGAATACTGCGGGTGAATTACATAAACCAAATGGAACATAAGAAAATCCATACTGGCCATCCGGTACTATAAAAGCAGTATACTTCCTACTAACTTTATCTATAGGCACGTGAAAGAATCCATTCTTCAAATCTAACGTAGTAAAAATTCGTGAACCTTGCAAAGCGTCCAATTGGTCATCGATCAACGGTAACGGGTATCGATCTTTAATTATTTTCGTATTCAGTTTTCTATAATCTACACAAAGCCTGGTTGTACCATCTTTCTTTTTAACGAGTACCACTGGGCTAGCGTAATCAGAAAGAGATGGCTGCACGATATCGTCGGAAAGCCACTGCTTTATATGTTTATCTACTTCTCCTTTCTCAAAAGGGGACAAACGTCTAGCCTTCTGATAAACTGGTTCGTCATCTTTAAGTATTATGGACATTTTCACACCCGTTTCCCGTGTTTTAAGTGGTTTATAATCTCTAATCAGATCGTTAATGATGCTTCTATGCTTGGTATTCGAAATTTCTGATAAATCAATCTTGTTTGCTTCGTCTATACAATCAATTTTGTAAATTTCGGGTATATTACCTTGAGACTGGTGTTCTTTTTCAACGCTACGGATAGAAATTACACCCCCTTTGATATTTATCTCCACAGTGTTCAAAAAATCTGTACCAATTATTAAATCATGCTGCATTAATGTATCAGATATTACCCAGATATTGATTGGATATTCACTACCATCGATCTCTATTCGTGCGTTGAACTGTCCTATCGTCTTATTAGCTTGAGATCCAATTCCGCAAAATTTAATTTCTCGTCGTACTAATGCTGGCGACCCTATTCTTACGTACTGTTCTGCACGCATTACCGACAAATCGCTACGGGTATCAACTAATGCCGCTAAACTCTCTCCATTCATCCTTACATTCTTGTAGTATTTTTCGCGCGTATACTCTGAAAAATTACAAATGGCATTCACATCATCTTTCTTTGGACAATTTGCTGCCACGTGGCCAAACATCTGACATTTAAAACACTTCGCGCCGCGATTTTTTAAAGGACAGTTCGTGCTGTAATGATTTTCCATACCGCAATTAAAGCAACGATTGACATTTCTGGGTACTTCCCTTCTCTCGCCTCTCGGTGACGTAAACCTCTCGTTCTCCCTCGGTGGTCGCAACGGTCTCTCTTCCACTCGCATCGGTCCATACGCTCTGTCATCGAATCTGGGTTGACGGTACATCCTTTCTTCTTCCCTCGGTGGTTGAAGCGTCTTCTCCTCCGTCCTCCATGGTCGGAATGTCTTCTCCTCTGCTCTCCGTGGTTGATACGAATTTTCCTTGGCCCTCGCATATGATGCATACGTCGTCGGCAAGAACTTCCCATACAACGACACCCCCTCGAACGCCTCCAACAATGATGTCTTCGTCTCCAGTTTTTGAGCGCGGGCAATGTTTCTTAATGTGAAATCTGGGATTCCCTCGATAACGTAGTCCACAACGTCTCTGTCACTCATGTTAAGACGATTTGCCATAATCACTTTCTCATGCATATATTGGCTAAATGCTTCCTCTCGTCTCCAAATACGCCGTTCAAACTCCTGCCGCAACCGGATCCTGTTTGGTTCGCGGTAAAACATTTCTCGTAAGCCTTTCAATAGTTCTTCGACTTGCATCGCGATGCATTCCGGTTTTGAGTGAAACCACTCGAACGCTTTTCCTCTTAAACGTGACGAAATAACCAGCCTCATTATTTCATCCGTCACCCGATATGTTGCCTTCAGTAATCGCACCTGTTTTTCCCACATTTCATATGTTTCCACGTCGCCATCGAAATAATTTAACATCTCCGCCACCATTGATGCAGTCACACGCGGTGTTATCTCGTCTTGTATTGTCGGACGAAATATATTAGCTGCCGGCCCATCGCCGCCGATTCTTAGTTGTTGCATATTTTTCAGAAATTCGATCTCTCTGCGTGCCAGGTTAAGTTCGTCTTCCTTCAATCTCTTCTCTCTCCGACAAAGTTCAATTTCTCGCTGCATGTCAGTCCACTCCATCTCACTCACACGATGGGTACCTGCCTCTCCTAACTGCCGATCTTCCTCGCGGCCTGACGATTCGGTTTCACTGTCCTTCGCCCAGTTACCCGATGGATCAGCTTCCATTAGTCGGTGTATTAATTCGGCTTTTACACCCGTTGTACCCAGTCCCATAGCCCGTAGCTTTTCTTTTAACTCTGATACCGTAAAGTCACTGGCAGATCTCATCGGTAAACTCATTGCGCAAACAAAAATAACCCACAATAAATCGCACTAATTAATTATACAAGTCACAAACTCTTATCGTCACAATTACGACTGTCACTCTTGCTTTCAATCCCTATTGAGCACTTTGATCCCTAATAATTGTCACTTTTCACACGAACGAATATCCCAACTCACGGATTTTCGTAGACACGAACGAGCCCCCAAGATTGTAGGGATCTTTTGTGCATAGGGATCAAAGACGAAAATCAAAGCAACAACATTTAATGATACAGAATATATATGGTTATGAAAAACAAAAATTAAACAACATGAACTCGCTCGATCGCTTTCTCACTCCAAAACTCGCTCTCTCTCTCTAAACTCGCTTCTCGACCTCTCGCACGACTCTTCACGCCTTCATTCATACCAATAACATAGACATGTACTCCGATCTACAATTCGTAGGACCCACGAGTCAAGGATCCCACAGTATCTTTCCCTGCTTGGAAAGATTCGCGGGAAACTAAGAGGAATGCAACTAAACTCGCGAGGAAATTTAACGGATTGTGTATGAGTGTGTATTTGGAATGGTATGAAAGTATGCTGAGTGAAAGTGGAGAAAGCGGACTGTATGAATGAATTGAATGGAAGGCGGATTTGCAATAAATTAACTGTATTTTCACACTGTAAAGTTTCAGTTTGTCGCAAAGGTTGAAAATTATAATAAATGACTGATAAGCAAACGATCTCGAAAACTTTCTCTTCTTACGTAACGCACAGCTGACTCGGATTTTCAGAAAGAGAGAGAGTAACGGTTCTCTCTCGGTTTTATTACCTCGATCCTTCGGGAAGTTCGTCACGCGCAGATGTTTCCGGTTTTTCTTCGAGAACATTCCAGAAGGATCGAGCCTGTTTTCCGCGAATCACGCTTGAGGGTTTTTGCCCGCGCGAGCCTCGATAACAGACGCTGTTTGTCGGTGTTCTCGCGCGTGTTGCGGGACATTCTGTGATTGGCAGTCGCGCGGTTGAGCACGGTGAGGCATTATGGCGTCCGCGCGCCAATCTCAAACAAACTATAATATCGCGTTATATATATAAACAAAATATAAACATATATACATAACTCCACGGTGCTATAACTACGAAATATATACAAACGACTATTTAAACTTTGCAGGAAGACGAACTTAGATGTAAACATAATATTTATCGGTAAACAGGAAAATTGCTCTGTCTTTGGGAGGCTCTAGCTGGTATTGCACATGGTGGTTCGGTACCACTAGTTCTCGCTGACCAGAAACGCTGGCTTAAGCCTGTCCTTGCTAACGTTTACGTCGCGTTGTCCTATTCTAAGTACAAAGTTCTTATCACTACGGCTTAAAGCTAAATACGGTCCCTCGTACGGTGGTTGTAGCGATCTTTTAACCGCGTCGCGACGCACCAACACGTGCGATGCCGTGTCGAGGTCTTTGAACACGAACACCCGTCGATGACCGGATGCGCCTTCGGAGCCGGCTTAAGCGACCTCATGTGGTCTCGCAGCTGCTCCACGAAGACGGATAGTCCCACCTGGTCGTTGCCCGCAATCAGGTCGCCGGGTAGACGCAGAGTCTCCCCGTAGACCACTTCTGCTGGTGTCGTCCCGCTGTCCTCTTTGATTGCTGCCCGGATGCCGAGCAGGACTGCCGGAAGCGCCTCCGACCAGGTTTCCTCCTGGTGGCACATGATGGCCGCTTTCAGCTGCCGATGAAGACGTTCCACGGCCCCGTTGGCCTGTGGGTGGTAAGCTGTCGTTCGATGGTGTTCCGCTCCCAACGCTCGTGCCCATGTCTTGAATAGCACGGACTCGAACTGCCGACCCTGGTCCGTCGTTATCCTCAGTGGAATGCCGTAGCGCGAAATCCAGCCCGCGAACAGCGTTCGCGCGACGGTCTCCGCGCTGATGTCAGCCACTGGAAACGCCTCCGGCCATCTGGAGAAGCGGTCGATGGCGGTCACGCAGTGCGTGTAGCCCCTGGAATGCGGCAGTGGTCCAACGATGTCCACGTGAATGTGGTCGAAACGAGCGGTGGGAGCTGTGAATTCCCCGACCGGCGTCGACACGTGTCGTGAAATCTTCGCCCGTTGGCACTGCATGCACGTCTGCGCCCAGGTGCGGCAATCCTTCTTGACGGACGGCCAGACGAAGCGCTGCGTGACCAGCCTCACTGTTGCCTTGGGTTCGGCGTGTGCCAGACCGTGTAGGCTGTTAAAGATGGCTCTGCGAAAAGCTGCCGGCACGAGTGGGCGTGCCTGGCCGGTGGAAATGTCGCAGTACACGTCCACGCTGGGCTGCTGGAGGCGGATCTTCTTGATGACCACGCCTCGGGGGTCTGCCCTCAACTGCTGCAGCTCGGCGTCCGAACCTTGCGCGTCGGCGAGCTCGTGAAAATCCACCGGTGCAACCACTTCCTCGATGCGCGATAGAGCATCGGCGGTGGTGTTCTCTGCGCCCTTGACGTGCTGCACATCTGTGGTGAATTGTACGATGTAGTTCAGGTAGCGGAACTGAATCGGTGTGCATTTCTCCGGCTTCTGGCTGAGGGCGAAGGTCAGCGGCTTGTGGTCGGTGAAAATGGTGAAATTCCTGCCTTCCACCGCGTGGCGGAAATATTTCACCGCCGCGTACATTGCCAGTAGCTCTCGGTCGTACGCGCTGTAGTTCCGCTGCGCCGGGTTCAGCAAGCGGTTCCCAGGTACCTTGCCGGAACTGCTGCAGCACTGCTCCCAACACGATGTCCGAGGCATCCACCATCATGGCCAGTTTGGCCTTGGCTGACGGATGCACCAGTGTGGTTGCAGCTGCCAAAGCCGCCTTCGTCCTCGTGAACGCCGAGTCTGCCTCCGGTGTCCACTCCACGGGCTCGCTCTTCTTGCCTGATGACAGGCAAGCCACGAGTGGAGCTTGAATGTTCGCCGCCCCAGGGATGCACCGCCGGTAAAAGTTTACCATGCTCAGGAACCTGCTGAGTTCGGCTTGTTTACCGGCTTGGGGTAACGAGTGATGGCCTCCACCTTATCGGCCAACGGGCAAATCCCTGCTTTGCCGACCGTGAACCCGAGGAAAGGCACCTCCGGGACGCTAAATTCGCACTTTGCCGAATTTATCACTACCCCGAACTTGGCGAACCTCTGGAACAATTGTTCCAAGTGTCCGAGGTGTTGCTCTTTTGAGTCCGACGCCACCAGCACATCGTCAATGTAAACATAAACAAAGTCTAACCCGCGCACTACCTCGTCCATGAAACGTTGAAACGTTTGCGCAGCGTTACGGAGTCCAAAAGTCATCACCGGGAATTCGAATAACCCGAACGGCGTAGTGATCGCGGTCTTATGAATGTCTGCTTCCGCGACCGGGATCTGATGGTACGCGCGCACTAGGTCTACTTTCGAAAATACCGTTTTCCCGTGCAGACTCTGCGCGAAGTCTTGAATGTCCGGCACTGGGTACGCGTCGGGTACCGTCCTAGCGTTCAACGCGCGATAGTCCACGCACGGACGCCACTCACTATTCTTTTTGGGCACCAGGTGTAACGGCGATGCCCAGGCACTTTTTGACGGACGAGTGATGCCCTGCTGCAGCATGTACTCAAATTCCCGCTTCGCCGCCTTCAGCCGGTCCGTCGTGAGACGCCGCGGTCGCTGCGATACGGGAAGTCCTGGTGTCGTCACGTTGTGATGCTTCACATCGTGTTTCACCGCACTGCCACACACTGAGGGACGCGTAATACCCTGGAATTGTTTTAACAGCGCGTATACCGCACTGTCCCGCACTGGTGCCACGCATTGAGCCGATTCGACCGTACCGGTCGGTATTGGTCCGGTTACCGATAGGCCGGTGATTTTGTCGATCAACCGACGGTCCTAAACGTCCGGCAGGAGACCGAATCGGGCTAAAAAGTCCGCACCAATAATGGGTCGCGAAATGTCTGCAATAATAAGCGTTCACAGGAATGCCCGGCGTAATCTTAAATCTACACTAATCACTACGTGCCCGTAAGTGTTAATTAGTGAACCGTTCGCCGCGGTCAGCAGGTAGCTCGATTTCGTTCGCGCACCGGTCACTTTTTTCCGCGGGAACGCGCTGACCTCAGCCCCGGTATCGACCAGGTACTGGGTCTTTGTCGTCGCGTCGGTTACGAAGGGGCGACGTGCTGTCCTCTCAGGGCCGCTTGTCGCCATCAGCGACTCTGTGGGTCGTTTCCCGACTGGAAAGTACACGGCTTCGTGCACTTTGTCGCCTTGTCTCCGAATCGCCCGTGATACCAGCAGATGCCGCTGGGGCGAGATTCGGCCTTGGACTTCGATCGGGAACGTCTACGGTACCGGCTGCTGGGCGTGCTGCTCCTTGGTTGGCGCCCTCTGCCCTCCAGCTTGGTGGTCACGAGTGCGGCAATTTGCTCAACGAGGGCGTTGATGTCGCCGAGGGCTGCGACATTGTTTGCCGCCGCTGCTGGGTGGATCTGCGCCGGCGTGACCTCGCTGATCCGGTCCGCCAGGGCCGCTACTTTCTCGAGCTCGACGCCATCTTGTGTGGCCAGCACCGATTGCATGGCGACGGGTAACCTACTCATCCACAGAGTCCGGATGAAATCCTCCGGCACCTCGTTGCCCGCCAGGCTCCTTATGTGCCGCAGGAACTGCGACGGCGTCCGGTCTCCTCGTTCCTCGTGTTCGAGGAGCTGCTTAATCTTCCTCTGCTTGGAAGTGGAGAGCCGCGCGATTAATTCCTCCTTTAGCCGCGTATACTTATTCTGCTCCGGCGGGTTCAGCAGGATATCCTCTACTTCTTGCGCGGTTTTTACATCAAGTTGCGCCACCACGTGGTGGTACTTGGTGTCCTCTTGCGTTATCCCGCGCAAACCGAACTGGGCGTCCAGGTGCGCAAATCATAATGCTGGTTTTTCCGCCCAGAATTTCGCCATGTGCACGGCATATCAATCACGTCGGGGTCACCAGTTGTAGGTATGGGGCCTACCATCCAGGTTAAGAACTAGGCACGTGTATGTTGGCAAAAGGAACTTTATTTGTATCTGCACGTGGCGGCAGACTCAGTGCGACTGGTGCCTAGGGAGGACGCCGAGCGTGTCTCGGGGAAAATCCCTAGATACATAGAGTCGTGCTCCTATTTATTGGCGCCCGCTGCGTCGCCTAGCGGATGCACTAGGGAGTCAACGATACTCCCTACAGCATAAAACTGAACGCACATTATTTTTTTAACCAGGATTAGAACGTACAGCTTAATTGTTTTATATGAAATATGTAACTAACATGTAAATCTTGTGTACAAAATCTCTAATTAATATAAATTAAGAATAATATTAGTTGTAATGATACGTATTTTATTTTTTTTTCAAGTTTGTAGTTGCAAACTTTAGTTGTAAAAAATGGAAAATCCGGAAAAATTCGAACAAATACAGATCTCATATCGAAGTTTAAAAGCGACCAACCTGAATATTAATTTAATAATGAGCTATTGTCATCAACACTATCTTAAATTTTTTCATATATTTAGCTACTGTTATTATTAACTAAAAAAATTTTTCTTTCATGAATAAATATTTTTTCCACCTCAGCACCATAAGATTTTTACTAGATGACTTTAAAAACACATTAGAACTATTTTTAAATAATTTTACTCGAAAACATTCTAGTTTACTCTTTATTTCACCGTTCTACTAATTTTTTATGGCCTCCATTGCAGCTCTGTTTAACACTCTTTTACAACTCAATACCATGGTACCATCCATATTCAAGGAAGAACAATTTTTTGCGACGATCATTGAAAAAACAGAAGTGTTTCCTTCATTTCAGTCCTTTAGTGCGTTGGTGACGTAGCGCCCAGCACACCTACCTGTGTTCTGTGTCACATCTGGAGTTTTATGGTACGCTAACAATCCCTATTGAGTCGCAAGCCAGACCATACAAACGAATGCATCCACAACTTCCAGAGACCTGCCTCCAAAACTAATTAAAGAAAGGCTAGACATGCAGTGTGTATTTACTAAACTCCTCAAAAGAGGTGGATTCCAGTCGCTCGTGTTATAAACCACATTCGACACTTCATCGACAGAGCGATCTTACATATTTCTGTAACAGTTCCAAGTGCATGCACTTTGTTCATGATACACTCTTTGTAATTATTAAATTGAACATTGTAACATTTTATAGGGGGTTCCATTTAAAATTACAAAGGTACCTCCCCTCCCCCGTTAAAGGGGCAGGGAGGCCACTTCACGTTTATGTAGTGAGAATGGCCCTTGAGTTCCATCGATGGCATAGTTTTCGAGATATTGAGCTGTTCAGAGTTATGTGGGCCACCCTGTATATCTCGTCGGTGATCTCGTCTGTGATATTAGTTCCGACCGATACGGTAGGATGTGACACAAAAATGGTAAGTCTAGATGGCTCTTGAGCCCCGCGGACGTGTGACAAAAAAATACATTGGGTGATTGGTCTACTGCTGTACCTAGTCTATGGTCTTATATTAGACTGTTTTAGAATTGGAAATTGGAAGAGCGTCCGATTGCGTCCGATAGCGTCCGATGCAATGCATTCATTCAGATGCGTTTTAGAATCACGTTCCCTAACCTTTCGCAAGAGTTTATAATAATGTAAACAATGATCGAAGATTTTATATCGGAGAAAGAAATATAACATTTATTTTGTACATTTTCCTTATAATTATACATCGTAAAATTGCTTTTACCGACACTTTACTGTGACAGCTATTGCGATCGTATCGTTATTTGTAAATTTCACGTTTACGCTGCGTATTTCTTGTAACGTAAGTTTGATGGTATTTTGAAACTCAATATGTTTGATAAGTAGACAGATTGTAATACTGTTTTCTAGAAACTTCACCTTTTCTTCGAATTTTTTATGTAGATGTAAAAACCAAAATTCTTTATAATCTTTATAGATGGTTTTCGTATAAATTTCTAGCAAAATTATGTCAACCGAGGAAGCGAATCGCAGTACAACGCTACAGCCCATAGAAGAAAATAACCAGTCTGTGACCAGTACATCTCAACATCCTGGAAATAGCAGAGAACAGAGTGGCGTCAGACCTCAGGAACAAAGCAGCCGGCAAAATAATCTTCAAAGAATACAACAACGAAAGCAGCAAATGCTAAATCTGCCACAAATGAAAAAAATATTGAGGATTGCAACGTACAGTGCATGTAAAGTTGAAGATTGCAAGTGCATAGGCTGGAAAAATCCCCAACTATTAATTAAATCACCCAAAACGGATGTACAACAACCTATCATAAATTTTTTTGATCCCTGCAAAAGTTGCACGCATGTTTTGGAAAATCATGTTTCTCACTTGACCAATCAGTCGGAAGAAGAAATCAATAAATTATTGTGCATGGTTATTGACGCCGATAATATTTTTTTGGGATTGCAGAAAGAAGAAGATCCAGACACCAAGAAAGTTTACTTTTATTTGTATAAACTCTTACGGAAATGTATACAGTCTATGACAAAACCTACGATAGAAGGTCCTTTGGGACAACCACCCTTCGAGAGACCAAGCATAGCAAAGGCGGTAATGAATTTTGTAGCTTATAAATATGGACATTTACCACAGAGAGACATGCAAGCAATGTGCGATATGGCAAAGATGTTTTTGCATTGTTTAAATCATTGGAACTTTGACCCGCTTAGCACCAGAAGAGGTACAATTAGCGTGGAGGATGCTCCTGCTTACAAAATTAACCATACACGTTGGTTGGTTTTCTGTCACATACCAGCATTCTGTGACTCTTTACCGCACTACGATACATCTTTGGTATTTGGTCGAACGTTTGTTCAAGCCATCTTCAAGCCAGTTTCAAGACAATTATTAGACAAGTGTCATAGCGAACGGGATAAATTGGCACCCGAAAAGAGAGTAATAGTCCTAACACATTTTCCTAAGTATGTACAAATATTTGTAGTTTTCTGTTTCTTCTATTAGTTTAGTAGTATCTCTAATAGTTTGTTGTTTTATTAATAGTACATAAATGTATTCTTATGTACTGCTTTCAGATTCCTTTCGATGTTGGAAGCAGAAATTTATTCTGATAATTCGCCGATCTGGGATCCTGACTTTAAACAAGTGCCTCCTACTTATTTACAAACCGCGTTAGAATCGAAACCGAATCAAGGAAGAAGAACCGGTGAATTTGAAAAAGTTACAGTTACTCCGAACGAGAAAGATAATTACACAACAATTAATATAAGTCCTGGTATAAAGAAAATTCATGAGAAGCGATCGCATTCTGAAGGACGTTCGGACATAAAAAGGAGAAGGAACGAAGAAGTTTTCGAAGATTTACCGGAAGAAACTGTAGCTGAAATTGTAGCGACTATTAACGATCCGAACTATATGTGTGGACCCGATGCGGTGTTTCCACCGAATGTTCCCCGTGATGAAACTGCCAAGATCGAGGAAAGCAGAAAGATTATTGAATTTCACGTTGTGGGGAACAGTTTAACACAGCCAGTGTCCAAACAAACTATGCTCTGGCTAATTGGATTGCACAATGTATTTAGCCATCAATTGCCTAGAATGCCAAAAGAGTACATATCTCAATTAGTTTTCGATCCGTAAGTGACTTGAAAAATATTTCAAATAACTTCACGCTTGTTTATAGGATATACTCTTTCCTAATAAATTAATAAATCACTAAATTATTAAATTACTAAAATGATTAAATTACAATAATCTCCTGTTTCTAGAAAGCATAAAACACTAGCTTTGATAAAAGATGGTCGACCAATTGGTGGTATTTGTTTCCGAATGTTTCCTACTCAGGGGTTTACAGAGATAGTGTTCTGTGCTGTAACAAGTCAAGAACAAGTAAAAGGCTATGGTACGCATTTGATGAACATGCTTAAAGATTACCACATCAAAAATAATATATTGCATTTTCTCACATTCGCCGATGAATTTGCAATCGGGTACTTTAAAAAGCAAGGTTTCAGTAAAGATATTAAGATACCACGATCGATGCATCAAGGATATATCAAGGACTACGAAGGTGCCACGTTGATGCATTGTGAATTAAATGCTAAGATCGTGTACACCGAGTTTACAGCTGTTATAAGGAAGCAGAAAGAAATTATTAAAAAGCTAATTCATCAAAGACAACAGGAAATACAGAAGGTTCATCCTGGTTTGACATGCTTCAAAGAAGGTGTCAGAGGAATTCCCGTGGAATCTATTCCTGGCATTCGTGAAACCGGTTGGAAAAGTTACGCTCAGACGAGAACGAGAGGAGTGGCTAAAGGGACTCAAGGGCCGGAGCCAATGGAAGCGTGCTTAGACATTACTGATTCTTTGTATAACGCATTGAAAAACGTTTTGAACAGTGTCAAAAATCATAGTACGGCGTGGCCATTCTTAAAACCCGTAGACAAGAACGACGTGCCAGATTATTATGATCACATCAAATATCCCATGGGTGTGTAAATGCAGCAATATTCGAACTGTTTGAATAATCTGATAGTTAATAGCATATAGGTGTAATATTATACCATAGAAAATAGATCATAGAAAAACCCAGACCTACAATTGACTTTTGTATTTTAGATCTGAAGACAATGACCGATCGATTAAAGGCACGATATTACGTGACAAGAAGATTATTTATCGCCGATATGACTAGAATTTTCACTAATTGTCGTTTGTATAATAGCCCTGATACCGAATATTATCGATGCGCTAACGCTCTAGAAAAATACTTTCAAACGAGAATGAAAGAGATTGGCCTGTGGGATAAATGAAGGTTGGTGTGCAAGGAAGAGATACCTTGTTTGCAAAATGTTATTGTGTTTTGTATGTACATCAGTTTACTTGTAAATATACATAGAGCTTTTAAGAGAGAGTTATAAATAACAAAAGATACAAAAGAAAAAAGTGAATGGAAAAATATTTATTTATTCATCTGTAAGTAAAATCTTTGATTTTTACTAATACTTCAAAACAGTTGTCGATTCTACACATATATTTTGCACTCCAAGAAATTGTTGAAAATAGGATACGCAGCAAATTAAGACTAAACTAGGTACTTAATTTCACGGCCTAATTATAAGCATTAGTCGAACAGTTAATTAAGAAATGTAATACACCGATTATAATGAGAGTCTCTTGGCCAGTGTTTATTCTCTGGAACAGTGATTTCTTAAAATGCGTTAATTCTGGGAGGCTTGGCGCGCCGAAACAGATCTATTTTCTGTAAATATGTATGGAAGCAGTGTTCAACTTATACATACCTAATAATTAAAATATAACTGAAATACACATTCGAACTCGAAGCAAACGTTGATACATTTTCTTTTCTGCCCGTGTGCGTTTCCGAATGCATTCTTTTCAAATATCGAAGAAGAATCTTTGATGCTGTCAAATGCTTTACTAGGAAATAAAGATCTGTAATCACGGTTGATGTAGTCTCTAAATTATAATTACTAAATAAATTATTAAATAAAATACAAGATACAATATTTAGAATTTAGATAGGAAAAATATTACACGAAATTTTTGATTATAAATAGACCATTTTGCGTTTTCCGATAATTATCTTGATAACATCTTATAGCACATTACATGCCATAACTCGAACGAATTCATTCGTGTTCGGTGAACTCTTAAGCTGGTTTTCACTTTCTATAATAAGTGATCCTGCTTATTACAGGATCTTAAATATAAGCAAAGACTGCCAACGTGTATTATTTCAGTTGCTTGTTAGGAGAATCTCGCAGAACCAAAGAGACAAGGAAATCACTTTATGCTCTACTTCATATACAAACTCTGTGCCTAATTGGCATATATTAAAAACCAATTAAACTCTCTTATAAGGTATTCATCTTAGCTTCTGTATTAGACGCGATATTAGTACAGTTATATACATATACATTATTAGTTTACAGGTTTCAAGAATTTGCTCAGCTTTGAAATAAATTTCTTCTTTGTCTAGGCAACTGATTGAACCTATGTGTATAACAAGTGTAATAGAGTACCGATAAAACTTTCCTAACTTAGTAAGGAATTTGTAAAAGATTTGTTATAAATTATGAAAATTTTAGAACACACGCAACAATGGTAGCAACAATGATAATAGCAACGATTTTGTGCATTATCTTAAGCTTACATCAATTTACCGGACTATAAGCAACGTATAAATGGTATAAAGCATAGACACAAGTATGCACAGGTAGACTAATTGTAAGAGGGGGAGTCGATATAAAGCAGCTCCATTCTTTCACAGAAACAATATTAGAGAAGTCGACGCGCCGTTAAGATAGTACAAAATCTAGTCGCATAAGCAAAATTTGCTCGTTGTTTTCGATAAGTAATCGAACTTTATTCTTCTTACACCTAAGAAGAAATTGGACAACCACATTTAACAATGTGCGACGACGATGTGGCAGCTTTAGTAGTCGACAATGGATCGGGAATGTGCAAGGCAGGATTTGCAGGAGACGATGCTCCACGAGCAGTGTTCCCTTCCATTGTGGGAAGGCCACGATATCAGGTACAACGACTATTGTTTATTCTTGCTTTCTAAGATGATTAACCTTTTGCCATTAACTTTTTTTAATGTTAGACAATTCTAACACTCGAACATTCAAATATTTGATTTTGCCCACGGTATCTGTAAATAATGTTTACTTTTAGATCAATTAAATTACGAATCATACACAGACAAACATTTAGTTTTCCGACGCACATTGGGGAGGAAAAATAAAATAACATTCTGATGAAACCTTGTTTTACTAGTATTTAATGTAATTTAATTTAATTTAATTTAATTTAATATAATTTAATAATAAACATTTGCCGATAATTCAGGGTATCATGGTTGGTATGGGGCAAAAAGACAGTTACGTGGGAGACGAAGCTCAAAGCAAGCGGGGCGTTTTAACAGTAAAATATCCAATTGAGCATGGCATTGTGACCAATTGGGATGACATGGAAAAAATATGGCATCATACATTTTACAACGAATTGCGAATCGCTCCTGAAGAACATCCCGTACTTTTGACAGAAGCTCCTTTAAACCCAAAAGCTAATCGGGAAAAGATGACACAAATCATGTTTGAGACATTTAATTCTCCAGCAATGTACGTTGCTATACAAGCGGTTTTGTCGCTTTACGCTTCAGGGCGCACTACCGGTATCGTGTTGGATAGCGGTGATGGAGTTTCACACACGGTGCCAATTTATGAGGGTATCCAAACATTTCGTTTACATATATATGCGCGTATACATACAGTACAGTGAAGTGTATATATATATATATCGGAAATATGTAGATATGCATATTTTTTTTTCCTTTATTCAGGATATGCGTTACCGCACGCGATTTTACGAATGGATTTAGCTGGTCGAGATTTGACGGATTACCTTATGAAGATATTGACCGAAAGAGGGTATTCTTTCACAACGACAGCGGAACGTGAAATCGTCCGAGACATTAAAGAAAAATTGTGCTACGTTGCTTTAGATTTTCAACAAGAAATGGCTACAGCTGCCGGTTCGAGCGCCCTAGAAAAGAGCTACGAACTACCTGATGGCCAGGTACAACCGTTCAATTATATAAATATACATTTACTTTTCCGCTTCAAAGAGGCAAAGGATAACAAAAAAATGAAATAGAAAAGGGAAAGGGAGAGGGTGAGGGCGAGAGAGAGAGAGAGCACTAAAGAAATATTGATTGCAGGTGATCACGATCGGTAACGAACGCTTTCGATGTCCAGAAGCGATGTTCCAGCCAAGTTTTTTGGGCATGGAATCGTGTGGAATACATGAAACGACTTACAATTCTATCATGAAATGCGACGTCGATATACGTAAAGATTTGTATGCTAATTCAGTGTTGTCGGGCGGTACCACCATGTATCCAGGTATAGCGGATAGAATGCAAAAGGAAATAACGGCATTGGCACCGTCTACGATGAAGATTAAGATAATCGCTCCTCCGGAAAGGAAGTACTCGGTCTGGATCGGTGGCTCGATCTTGGCCAGTTTGAGCACCTTCCAGCAAATGTGGATCTCGAAACAGGAGTACGATGAATCGGGGCCGTCCATTGTACATAGAAAGTGTTTCTAATTTATCCCTACTCCCCTATGTTCTCCTGTCAAATGAAACTTACATCTATCACGGTTCGGCTTCGGTTTTTATAAAAAATTTCACTGCTCTGTACGAAATAATCTTATTTATTCAGTATTTCATATTCCTAAAATATGTAACTCGTATTATACATACAGAACATTTCATAAGCGCGTGGCTGAATTTGTCGAAATCGTTTAGTTGTATTAAAAACTTTTCTTGTTTTCTTGACTCCTGTTAATTATATATATTCTATGATGAAAGCAATTTTGTTTTTTCTCGTTCGATTCACCAGCTATGTACGAAATATTCTGTATACACAGTACCAATAATATATGTATTATATATATTATGTAATTTAATAAATATATTTTACATATATTATGACTCGATTCGATTAAGTTCAAAACATATACACGATTATTTATATTTGTGTACTTACGTATGTTTCGTAAACGTATGCAGATACGTAATCACACTTGAATACATACACGCATACGCGAGCGAGAACACGCGCACGTACACAAAATCGAATATATATATTTATGTGTGTGTGTGTATCTAAACATATATATGTTCGTACATATATGCATCTACTTATGTATGCATATACGTATGTATATATGTATTAAATATGTATACACAGATCCTGAAGTTCACGTAAAGAAGTTCCTGTAAACGTTCCAAATCTTATGACTTCAAAATCTGTTGAAATTGTATAATACATTAAAATTTTGAAGCTCTTTGTGAAATATAATCGTTCAAGATTATAAACAAATGAATGCGGTGAAACCAATTAAAAAATTATATAATACAGCGTATACATATATTGCAATTGGTTACCGTTTTCTTCCTTTCTTTTCAAATTTCGCATAAAGAGGACTATATGTACAAATATCATTGGAATTAACATAAGTTCCTGCTTGAGTAAAAAAGAAATTTTAGACATCAGAAAATTGTTCAACAAAGAAAAAGATTACACAAGATTGGTAAAAATATGTGCCATTTATTTTTTTAATATAAAGAAAGGTAGGACCGTTCAATGCATGTATACGCGCGCGCGCACACACACACGCGCAAACCACCACCCCCATCATATACACATATATATATATATATATATATATATATATATATATGCAGCATCAGTAGTGCCTGATCGATGTATGTGTATCTATATCAAATAAAACAGGAACACAAAACTAACATTTAACTGGAAAGATGTTCCTTTATTTACAAATTCTAATCACTATATTCACCGTGTTGCAACGTCGAGCATATCAGTTCATGAAATTCTGATACTTCTCATGGACGGTTAAATCGAGTACCTCGTCAGTTGTCACGTAGTATATAAAACAAAATAATACAACTAAATGTGGTAGATGAATAGTAGAAATTAGTACCTTGATCGAAATACGTGCAAAGAATCAGAATTAAATGCAACGTTAAAATTTACGTAAAGAGAGAAAGATCATGAAAGACATTATCTATGTATATATTTACGCATGTATGCATGTGTATATGTGTGTATGTATGCGTGTATAACTTGACATTTGTGACTCCTTAGAATTTGTCGGAATTATGTGTACAGAAAAGATGTTAAACAAACCACAATGTATGAGAGCGGTCAACGAGCCGAGTTGAAAATTTCGAAGATAGAAAACAATGTCAACATTCGAATAAAAAGAAATTACAAAAATTTATCAAACTTCCATTTGCCGCGCACTTTTTCTACTTGGACGTCGTAACCCCTTTTCCTTCGTAATATTTCGTACATGTATATATATAAAAGAATAAAATATTACAAGTAACATATATATATAATCTCCTATATAAATGGTTTATGATGTCATCGTGGCCGACGTATGCACGTTACATCGTTTGCATTACTTGTTTTTCCTTATTTATCAAGAGCTATGTGTTCCCTTAACTGTAATACTTATTATTTAACATATTCGCGAACCATTGTATTAGCCAAATTTGTTGCACAGCGGTCGGCTGAACTCGTATTCTGAACCTAATAATACTCAGAATTCGAGTTAAAAAAATATACATACAGTGTTTCCAAGTCTCGCTCGAAATTTACCACAGTCTAAAATATTATACTATCGTGCATGCAATCTTTACACGTTGCGACTTTATATCATTATACGTATAAGTACTTGTACAATAAATACATTTCTTTCGTTTACGCCATTTTCGTGATAAAAATTGTGTTCAATATTTTGTTCACGTTAATCGAATGC
The DNA here is from genome assembly GCF_050948215.1 of Halictus rubicundus. NCBI lineage: Eukaryota > Metazoa > Arthropoda > Insecta > Hymenoptera > Halictidae > Halictus > Halictus rubicundus. The sequence goes on from NC_135152.1 coordinate 2,095,917, forward strand.
AGAAAATGTTCGTTCAACCATCATAGAATTATTTGAAAATTTTGAACAGATGGATATCGCGTTTTTGCGATTCCGAGACACTTTACAACAAGTTTTTTTTCGATGCACTTTTCATATTTCAGGAAGACAATGGTTATGTTTATGAATGTTTTTAAACCTACCATAAATAGACAATTTATGTTTATTATACTACAAAAATGGTCCACAAAGGGTGCAACATAGCTGAGATAATTTACCGGATGGACGCACGAGATACTTATCGATATACATCGCAATGTAAAGATTCTAGACGCTTCAAAATCATATTGAATCGAAGAATTTGCCCTCTTATACGAATGCTCTCTGAAACGTTGGATTTGTTATAACTTGAAATTGGTTTCATATTAAATAAGACTTGCAAAGATTTAATTCAATATGGTTTTGAACTTTTTAGGATCTATTCTATCAACTATATATTTTCACCGTTCCAGGAGTATTCTAGTCCTTAACAATAAATATGCAATACAATAAATACATTTGTACCGTTGGTACTTTTTGGAAATAGTTATGGGACAATTCCATAGGTACGAATTCTGTCCTTGACCATCGATTCGAGACCAAAGAAAAGGGGCTACGAAGAATCTGTGATGTGTTCGTTCGCATACGTAACGTGATCGCAACAGATTATATTTTCGAATTACTATTTCACAATTTGCAGCACGCGTTTCTGCGTGTCTGTATTTCCAATTAAATCGAATATGAATTTCAACTGAAAATTTATGCAATTGACTGCAAAATACAATACGTTTAATCTGAGCGTGTGTAAGTTTATGATGATGATGTCGATGATAATGATGATGATGACGATGACGATGACGATGACGATGACGATGACGACGATGTTAACGATGACGACGATAACGATGACAATGACGATTATTATTATTATTATTATAATTTGTACGATTCCGATTGAGATTTCAGACATAAATAATAAATACTAATTAAAATCGAATAAATGAGTAACGTACGTTTTTATGAAATTGCGACAATACACATAGTTGTACGGATAAAATAAATCTTCCGATTGATTGAAGCGGAACGAATCGCAAAATCAGTATTTTCCGAGAAAAATGTTCACAGTAAATAAACAGTTTACCGGCAATTATGAAGAAAATAAAAAGGTGGTAGGTACTCCTATCAGTTATAGTTATCTTTCTTGAATTATATTTTAAAAAAGGTAATAAAAATATCTTTGGTGCCCCTATTTCGAGTAGTATAAAGAATATGATGTTAGAAAAGAGAAAAACGGAAGTATAAGGGAGCAAGTCTATAAGAAAGATTAAAAATTATAAGACAAAGGTAGTCGTGTCTGTTATCGTAAAAGTTTATCTCCTAGTAGATTTTCTTCTACCTGTTGATCGTTTTGGACGCCGACTAGTTGATCGTGGCATGTTTGACCAAGGTAAAGAAAATTCGCTGTAATCGTAAAATTCATTGTAATTAACTGGAGGCGGTGTACCAAAGGTGTAGTACGGAATCGATGGATGAACATATGAATAAACGAATGAACGAATGAATACGTTTCTATTTACCTTGGAGTAAAACTAGGAATAGGAGCACCAAATGCGGTAATAGGTAATTGGGCATCCACTTGAAGACTTTGTATTTGTTCTACATCAGGCCATAACGACGACACTGCTTCTTCCTCGATCGTGGAGGGACAGGGTCCTGTATGATTTGTATTGTAACAGGTGGCTTGATGATTTTGACGTTCTTGTCTCTGTTTCAGCTTTTCTATGTGCCTTTGTTCTCTATAACAACAAATCGTTTTCGCGTAATGCGCGCTACGATATAATATTATAATAAGCATAAAAGGAGATAAAACTATTATTTTCAACGATCACCGGGATACAAACCTTATCCTTTGTACATCCCATCTTTTTCTTCTCCTTTCGTCGTTTTCCAATTTTAAATGCCTCTTGTTGAAAATTTCGTCATCTAAATTTTCAGTTCCTTCCATCGTGTAACAACTTGTATATATTTTCACTCTCCAATTCGGTACTTCTAAAGAGGTATCGCATTCCACTGGACTAGGTTCCTTCAAACTTAATGTATAATTAGCATCTCCGACGGCTGTATAATAATGTTCCTCTGTCGTAAGAAAAGACTGCTTCTTTGCCAACAGCTTGCCCTTTCTATCTACTTTTCTACTCGTTTCGTGAGTTAACACCTTGTCCTGTACCGTCGAAGAAGTGTCATTACTGATCGTAGATGAACACGAAACACCTCTTTTTCTTTTGCTCCCACCAGATAATGGTATCGGATCCGATCTCCTCTTTTTTCTCTCTTCCCATTCTAATCTAATATCGCTACTAGTTTCTACTTTTGCCTCAAGTTTGCCTTGATTATCGTTCGGTTCTTGTTTAACGGTAGTAATTCCGCCGCTAGTATTCAAACGTATTTTAAAGCTTTCGTTATACTGAGAATTATTGTTCTCTGTCTGTACGGTCCTATGAATCTCACTGGTCGATGGCACATTTACAGAATTGATGTTTGGAGGAGAACATGCTCCGATGTGCTCCGATGTAATGGAATTTTCATTATTTTCAGATCTCAACTTTTGTAAGTTCACACGTCTGTCCATACGTTCTAAACGTAGTTTAAGCTATAACATAAATATTCTCTCGTTAGCAAAACTAAATAGAGCTTTGACAGCATTACTAGTCGTATTGTCCTGACTTTTAAAGGATAGAAAATGTGTGTGTGTATGTGTGTGTGTGCGTGTATTTTAACTAAACGTTTGAATAACGTTGAAAAAAGGAACGTTAAACATTGCAGAACTACACAAATTATTGCTTAAAAAGAACGAATAATTAAAGAGTACACCATGTTCCATCGTATTTCTGAAATAATGTAGCAACAACTGAACCTAACAAAGCAGAATCGTAGAATAACTTGGCGAATCAAGTTTGCTCTCATATTTAACTCTAACGCGAGCGTTCGAAGATAAACAATCGCATAAATTATGTAGTGTTCGATCGAACATCTTTATTTACTGTCAACAAACGACAAGTCGGTCGTATTCTGATTTCTTTCCGAATTCCAGGCATTATTGTTTCCACAATTAATCACACATATGCATAGCAAGACGAAGCAGTAACGATAATGATATGCTCGAGCGATTTAAAATGAAATTCTTTCACAAAGTCCGTTCTCGTAAAGAATCTTCCATTTTCCATTGTGAAGGTGCCGTCATTGCCAAAGCAGATTGCGCGCGAGAATCGAACAGAAACGTGTAACGTGCTCCGAATTTCGAAGATACGATTCTCTCCGAAACAGCGCCATCCCGTGGCAACGTAGTGGCTGACCTTCACGATTGGCTGACCAATGACAGAAACAGGTCCAAGAACCGGGAAAATGGAACCAAAAGCAAGAGGAGCAGGCAGATGCGTACACAGAGGCGCACGGGTGGCAAAAGCGCGGTATTTTGAAATACGTGCTTCTCGAAAGAAATGTTCAATAAATTCGATTCGTGAAGGGTTGAGTAAAAATTTAAACAAAATTTGAAATAAGGACGATACCAACGATAATAATAACGACAATGACAATAACAATGACAACGAGAATGACAATGATAATAATAACTATAACGACAACGAAAGTGACAATGACAATGATAACCATAACGATATCGACAATAATGAAAAAACAAAAACTTTAAAGGACGCTATTGGTAATAATAATAATAATAATAATAATAATAATAAAAAATAGAAAAGTAAAAAACAAACGGATGAAGCTTTTGCATTGTAAAGGAAAGAGAGTACCGTTTCGTTCTCTTGTCGAAGCGCTGCTAAAAGTTTATCCTTGGTAACGATTTGTTCGGACTGTTGTTGGATCAAATCGAGATGAAGAAGCAACAGTTCCTTGAGGTGTTTCACCTCCGTCAAATCATTCTGACGCGGTTCGTTGCCTCGAAGAGGGCTGACACCGAGAGCGGAGGTAGCAGTGGCAGCTGCCGGTGCTCCGCCGTCTGTCATGCTGGCGTACATGTGATCGAAATCACAGGGGAAACTGAGTATTCCAGCAGCCGGTTTGCCGTTCTCGTCGACGTTCTGGAATTCATTGCGAGAACAACTATTGTTGTTCTGGTTGAGAACGGAATTGGCAGCGGTACTGGACGTCGACACCGTGCTACTCCTAACGCCGCTGGTGGCCGACGTGGTGGACAAGTGTTCGTTCATCGCCGCAACCATGTTGTCGTCGTCCTCCTCGTTGTCCTCTTCCTCGTCTCCCTCGTAGCAAGAGGTAGCAGCAGAAACGGCCGTGGTCGTTTGATCGTCGTGCTCGATGATAGTGAAGATGGTGGTGGTGGTGGTGTCGGTGGTAGCGTTGGTAGTGGTGGCGGTCAGATTAACGATTGGCGCTTCGATACACGTACCCGGGTACGGATCCTGAAACTCGGTTTCGCACAGCTCCGTCTCGTCGTTCGTCTCGGTTTGATCCTCTCGATCCTCCTCCTCCTCCTCCTCTTCCTCCTCCTCCTCCTCCTCCTGCTCCTCTTCTTCCTCCTCGAGTTCCTCGAGATTATCGAGATTGTCGAGATCGTGGAGATTATGAAGATTGTTGAGGTTGTGGAGATTGTCGAGATTGTCCGGTGCCTTGAAATCAGAGTTTACGTCGTGGTACTCCACGCTGCCGACGACGCCCCCGGCGGTCAAGCCGATAACACAGACATCGCTATTACTACCGCTATTACTATCGCCGCAACTACCAGCGAAACAGGCTCTATCACCATTACCACTGTCACTACCAAAATTGCCGGCGATGGTAATGCTAGAAGCATCAGAAAGAGTTCCAGCAGCGGCATCAAGAACAGTAGCGTTACCGTTACTAGTATCACCAGCGAGAACAACTATGGAAGAGGCAGTGCTGCCAGCAGCGCCGCTCTCGTTCCCCTTCCTGTTCCCGTACTTGTACGCGCGAACGTTCTCCTTCTTATTCTGACCGTTCACGAGCTTTGAGGCCGAGCCACTCGACATCTTCCCTCTCTACCACCCTCGCCGTGGCTTCCCTCTTCTTCATTTGTGGCCGCCTCGAGCGTACCACGCGCCCGCACCGCGCACATTAAGCGTCTTGACAATGTCCTCACCGACGATGCCTTCTTCTCACCGCTGCTCTATATTCTGCTCGCATATCGTTACTTTGTCCGGTTGATGCTCACGCGTCGCGTCACGTCGCGTCTCGTCTCGTCTCACTCTCCCGACACTGTTTGCCGTTCCGCCGTGTCCTTTCCCTTTCAGATCTATCCCTGTCTAAACACTCGTCAAAATGTATCTGCCGCTAGTGGCAGACTGGCGGTACAGCGGTACGGCGGTACACGAGGCGCCTCTCTCGCCCGAGTTCGTGCTCGTGCTTTGCTTTTGCTTATGCTTATGCTCGTGCTCGTGTTTACTCTGACGGACGATGCGAGCCGCGCACGACGTTTCTCGGCCCCCTTGGCATCCACGACTGCTGACATCTCGCGGACGCAACCGTAAACCTTCAACTTTTCGTCTGTGGTTTCATCGCAGACGAGATCGTCTGTGGTTTCGTTTCGTTTTCCCATCGATCGATTTGCTCCGCCATCGACCGACGTCTTTTTTCGTCTAGTTTTCTTTCTTCGTCTCCTTCTCTTTCTCCGGAAGCGCGAGCAATGCACAACCGATACGATTTATTCTTTGCAACTGTAAATTGTAACGAATACTTGCGCATGCGCTCTATAGTCTATATAGTTTTAATATTCATTGCTTTCACGGCGGATTGTTGTATATATATCGTGCAGGTATTTACATACTTTATTAGCGTTTACCATCAACAAATTTCGTTCCATATGTATCTATAGAGAAATTATTCGAGATTATCGTAGTCTCGAAACATTTGAAAGAAACGATCGATGGCGTGTCAAGATGCGAGTATGTCAGTATGCAAGTCTTTGCCAGTTCGATAAAAATGCCATGTTGTCGTGCGAAAATAATCTTAAAGTCGCTCGTAATAATTTTACACTCGATATCGTTGCGATAATCGGAAACGATAAGTGACAATAAGGTTCTCTGGTAGATTATTTGCCACTGTGTTTGCCAATTACGTGATAATTTCAGAAAATTGTTGATAATGCAGGAACGCGTCGTTGAAATTGATATTTATTTTTGAATCTTTATTTTTATTATAAGGTAGTGGGCGCGCATGCGCATTCGCGACGAACGATTCTCGCGGGCGATACAAAATTATGCCAACAGATTACAGTGTTGCACAGTTTAAATAATACGTGTTCGGCAGAAAACGAATGCGTATATTCGATCGATCTGATCGAGATCTAGGAATTAGGTATCCGGCGAGGAATATGCATAGCACGTGACGATTGAAGTGTTTTCGGTTGCTGCTTGCGTTGCCACTTCGTGGTCCTAGTCAATAAGATTCCATAAAACTTTTCTTTTGATAAGTTGTATATTGGCATCAAAAGTCAGAATCTATATAATGTATTACACATTCTCGTAATGTTCTATGAGAAAACTGTAACGTCGCCGATGAATTATGCGAGAATGTTTTTTTTTTTTAAATAATTGTAGTAATGATCGTGAACAATGAACACCTAATATGCGCGTTTAATCTATTATAGTGGCAATAGAAATGAGAATCTTTGAGCGTACGAGCTTTATGGGATACTCCATTACATTCTATGGATATGTATAGTCGATCTGTTACGGGAAAAGAGATTTGCAATATAGAGGATTGCGTACAAAAGAGAAGAAGCTAACACTAAATGCTATAATTGTACCGCGTTAAACTTATGCGATATAAATCGATAAACCGCAATTCGAAATAATCTCTCCTTAAACTGTGCTACGTTACGTTTTTTCAATTCGCAACAGTATCGTCTGTATCGAATGAAAGAAATTTGGGTGCAATTTGTGAACAAAACAAATCGTTTGTTGCAGCATATGATATTATTCCGTCTACTCTATCTATGTATTTTATATTGTTTGCAACATCGCGTCGGTGTGCCTCGAAACCGTGACTATAGCTGGTATTTAACGATAATCGAACATCGTTATAAACGAGCAATAAATTGTCGATTACTCGAAAGACGTAACCGACACGATCACGGTTCTTGAAATGGTACCTATTGAAAACGGAGGAAAACGACTCTGTCGAATAATTGTTTCTTTCTCTTTTTCTGTGAATTGTTGAACGAACATGTCAACAAATTTCCTTTTAATGTCCAACGTGGGTGATGCGGCGCTGCGTACTGCATCCAATCGGTCTAAGGAAACAACAAATGTTCGAAAGCAAGTATATATATGTGTTTGTTGTAGCACTTAGCGGCACACCGTAAAGAACATGTCTCTCTTGCGATTTGGTATTAAAAATCTACCTATATTTGAGTATTATTCGGATTCGAGGAGATGTATACATAGTAAGTAAAAAGTTACATCGTCGATCCGTAATTTACGATGCGACGATGCTTTCTTTTCCTAAACTGTGCATACGTTTGACGCTTTAACACGGTCGCGAGTTACCGTTTACATTGCATTAGTTAAATATCTAATAAATATAACAACAACGGTTTACATTAACTAATTACATGCATACATAAATATAATTATTTGCTATAGTATACGATGGTTACTTTATGGTTATCTCTATGTACAATTGTTATAGCGTTCTTCGATTTTCTTGTTTCGATAAAATGTCAATATAACAAAATATATATTCGTGTAAATCTATACGTTAGTAACGAACAGAATGCTAAAAAATTTATTTTAGTTCGAGAATATTGACATTTTCCTTAGAATGAATCTGACGAGCTCAAACAGTTTCCAATGTTGTCAAGTTACATATTTTTCTCCTTATCGTGTGGGATGTTTCGTATTCGTAAATGGCGTAGACAGATGAAACGTGGGTAAAAGGTCCAGTTGTAACGAGCTAAATTTGTCCGAAGAAAATTACTTTTCGTATCGGAAAATATACGACGATTTTAAAAAACAAAACAAAACAAAATAAAACAAAACAATAACAGAATAAAAAGTGTTCGTCACTGTAGAATTTTGTCGAATGTTGCTGCAGTGGAAAAAAATTCGTATTCTTATGACTAGAGTTGTAATATTTAGTACAGTTATTCAACACAGTTAAATAATATCGTTCCCTAACTCTTTTCAGACACAGTTGCGTCATCGCAAATGTAAAATAGAACAATCACCGATTTTCACCTATGTTTGTCGACGATCGGTGATCGATGATCGATTGTGCTCGTGTCATGGATAATCTTCTCATTCCAAATATTTTTGTTTTGAAAGATATGCTATATTCTATATGCTATTGTGCTATTATGCTATTATAGTCCTATGCTGTTATGCTATATGCTACATTGTACATGCTACAATCTGTATATATACGCGTATGTACATATATGTATGCGTAAATATATGTTAGTTTATTATGTATGCGTTCGTCTTTGTAAAGTTGAGCTGTCTGTAATATTTACTATGATAGTACACCTAACTAAGAGGACACGATCTCGGAATCTTTCCATCGAATGCACGCAATGTTTGAAGTTTTCAAGTGAAAAAAATAAAGAAAAAGGAAAAGAGTTGAAGGGAAACGAGTAAATCCGTTCCACCAAACAAATGGTAACGTGCAACGACTTTCAACCTGTTGTTCGTGAACCGATATTTTCCTCGTTTGTTACGATAAGCTAACTGTGCCGGTAATAATAGGAACTAGATATATAAGTTTACTTAAAAATGAAATTCCTTTAAAAGTATGCGTGCGTCTTGACAGCATCTACGATACGCTTATGATCATTCCGTCGACCCGTTCGATTCGTCAAAATGTTAAAATAGAAATTCCTTTCGAACAACATTTCGTCTAAAAATATTTAATACTCTGGATTTGTTGCTAAAACATTGTTACGATTCGATGGCAATGAACGAATTGAAAGAGACGTTGCGACACACTCGTTGCAGTCAAGCCACGGCCATTCTTCAAAGAAATTTGCATCGGTGCTCAATTTGTTGTTTGAATTCGTCTCAAGACGTTTCTTGCGAAACAAATTACTGCCGGACAATTGAATTTCCGCGAGCGCTAGTGCGAGCCGCGACACGCGACACGCGACACGCGACGCGCGGAAAGACCCGCGCACCAGCACCAGAGTTATCGTTAGTTCTATTGGTAAGATATCTGTCGGAACATGCTGCTAATCTCCTCCATCGTTTTGTTCTTGGTTTCGGGCACCTTCTTGTAAATGAAGAAAACGAAGAATGCTTGTAGCACCGCGAAAATGATGAATACGTAAGGACCCATCGCCTCTTGCAACGGTAAAAATCCGATGCTGACAATGAAATTCGCAGTCCAATTGACCGCGATAGCAACCGAGGTTGCCGCGGGTCTCGCGGACTGATTGAATAGTTCAGATACCAAGAACCAGGGGATGCTTCCGGGTCCGGTCGCGAACAGGACCACAAACATGATCACCAACACGATCGAGAAGTAGGCTGCCGTGCGTGACGTGTCCTAAAAAAATAAAACAATCCGTTTTTTTTAACCGTTTCATCGATCGTTGCAACAATGCGATGACTTTGACTAAAGTCTAATTGGCATTCTTGCTACGTGTAGCACACGTGTTCTCCAAAAGGCGAAAAGATGAAAATTGTGAATTGTGAATTGTGAATTGAGAATTGAGAATTGAGAATTGAGAATTTAGAGTTCGAGAACAGAAAAACAATACTTACAGCGAAAGCAAGGCAGATCGCGAGCAAAGCGGTGTCGATGAACATTCCGGTGAAGCCGACCATGAGCAACGTTTTTCTTCCAGCCTTCTCGACAAGTATCAACGAGATGAAAGTCATGACGACGTTCATCGCGCCGACACCCATGGTCGCATTCTGTGCCGCGTTCTTGTCTAGTTGCGCCATCGTAAAGATTTTGGTCGAGAAGAACATGACGGCGTTTATGCCGGACAGTTGTTGCGCGAACATCACCATGAGCGCGATTATCAGCGGGATCCTAAGAGTAGGGTTTACAAACAGCTCTTTCAGCGTAACCTTTGGCACCATCCTCACCGATTCATACTCTGCTCTCATTTCTTCCATCTCATCGTGAACTTCGATCGTGCCGCGTAACCAGGACAAAGCTGTAACATAACAACGGGCATACGTTGTACTTGTTACCGTAGCCGATAAACGTTTCGGTCCAATAACACACGGCCAGTCTCATCTCGGTTTGGCTTGGACTTGGACTTGGGCTAGGGCTAGGAATCGACTCGTGAAACATACCTCTTTGGGCTTCCATGTCCTTTCCTCTGCTGAGCAACAAATATTTCGGACTCTCCGGGCACAGCGGAAGTGTGGCTACTTGGAAGATCGCGGGAACGATCGTCAAGCATAAAAGAAGGGGCCAATGATCAGCCGAGCCCATCACTTGCTCCAGCCCGAGAATTTGCGCTACGAGAATAGACATGGTGATAACCAATTGATAAACCGTTCCGACGGCTCCTCGCAGATGAATAGGCGATATCTCGGCTAAATACATGGGTGCTAGACCAGCGTTCAATCCCGCGTTGATACCGATCAGAAGTCTACCGATGATTATCATCTCGTAACTGTTCGCCGACTTGGCAAAGCCCTCGAAAATGACTGTCAGGAGGACCAGCACGTTGTTCAGTAAGAGACCACCCTTCCTACCGAAACGATCGGCTATAGAACCCACCAGAGATCCACCGATCATTCCACCGACGCAGAATATGGACACTGCTATCGACCATATCATCGTTACCTCTGATTGTTTGGTCGGTACACCGGTACGATTCTCTTTCAGCTGGCTGATCCAGTCCTCGATAAGCTGTAACACACCAGAGACCGTCACAAACGTAAGCTCGACGCGTGTTCGTCACGCGACCGCCAAAAAATATGTACGTGTGCGTGTACGTGTGTACATGTCGATCGTATGTCGAAAGTCGGAATAAATACGCCAAGCACAAATCCTTTTGCATCGATACAATACGTTTTTTCCTCACGAGATCATTTTCGTCGAGTTTTCAAGGTAATCCATCGCTCTGCACCGTTTCTTTTTTCTCTTTTCTATTTTCTTCGGTAGTAACTAGTAACGGCATATTTTGATCTTTATTGCCGCGTAACCAAAATGTAATTTCGGCGTGCAATGTCAGCAATGTTATTATTGTTATTTTTATTGCTGTTGTTGTTGCGATTATGCAACAAGGAATCGACCAATAATCACTGGGAGAATTGAATTCCGCGCACGCGACAACTAAACAGCGAAACAATTGCGGGGAGAACATGAATTGGTAGGTTCGAAGCGTGATATTTCCTTTTCGATAAATTCGCACGTGCATTTTTAATACGCACCGAACAGTTGTCGTGTTGATCATTGACATTCAGAAATGCGACGGTCTACATAACGAACAATTTCAAGTAGCATGCGAACATGTAAAAAGACCGCGACACCCCACTAGCAAGGGGTGTTATATAAGCGACTTGTAATTGACACTGTCATCCATGATCGTACATCGTACAATGTGCGCGCGATACTGGAGTATCGAAACGCGGACAAATTTCGAGCGCGCTCGGATGCGATTATGCAAAGGTAAGTATACGGTCAGTTAATGACGCAAGCAGAATTATCAAGCGTTTCGTTTTTGTAAGCAAGAGCGACGGATTATCATAAATCGATGAACATTCTCACGTTTCGCTGTTCAATAAGGGGCAACGCGTTCCGATTGGATTCGGTTAGGCAGCGAATAAACGCGCGAGAACAGAATCAGCGAAGAAATATGTGGCTCGGTAGTTTTTAGAAAAACGCTGACAATTGACAATGCGTTTTGCGAAATACCTGCTGAGGTGCGTTAACGACGCCGGTATTATATCCATGCTGGAAAGATGATCCGAGCGCAGCAGCCGCAATAGCAAACGCTAACCGTCCGTTTAGACCCTGCAACCAAGATGCATATAATTCGTTATTAATATTTTTCTCGTGCTTAACTGGCGGAAATCGCGGAAATTTCGTTGTCGAGTACCCGCCGGCACCCGCAAAAAATCGTGAAAAAAAAACTGTGAAAAAAAACCGCGAACAACTGCGAACAAGGAGACACACCTTTTTTTCGAATTATGTATTCGAACGACATATGTCATTGTTATCTTTCGACGCCGATTAAACGATTAGATATAAGACAGAAGGCAATTGTGCGATGGAATTTACTTACAATACACATAAGCGTAACAACGACCCTGCCCACTTTATCGTAAAACACCTCCAAAATAGCGAGTCATTTGTCCTCGAATAAACACAAGTAAGTATTTACAACATAATGTTACGCCGTTCGAAATATCACGATAGTATAGATACACGATAAACGTGAATCAGCTAGAACGAATTGACTCGTTTTATTCCGGTCGAAATAGAGGAGAATTTCACGCGACAATCGGTTTTTTACCGCGAATCCTTCGATCTTTTTCCATTTTGAATATTCATATCGTAATTTACATAAAGTTACGAAATACGTGGAAAATTCATCGAGGTGAGTTCCTTGGGTTCTCTCTGGCCTCTCCAAACTCGAAATCTTTGCGTTTTGCGCTCGTTTTCGAGTAATATCGCGGTCACTTGTCGTTGATGCGCGCATAGATGAAGGAAATTCGTTGGCTTCTTACCACTCTTTTGAGGACAGGTATTTCCAAACTGATCGTCTTTAGAGTCATCGAAATATCGGGATCGTCTCTCAAGGTTTCGAACAGAATCTTATTCAGCGACCGAGCGCGAACGATGCAATCAACGATCGAATCGTGGAAATTGAAACTTTTTTTTATGGAACGCCGATGCGTTCGAACACGTGTCAAAGACTGCTCTGCGGGTTGGTACCCCCGCCACGCATTTTTATACCACCTCTACACACACAGCATACACACACGCAGGCACGCACGCACACGCACGCACACATACGCACACGCAAACACACACCATACACAGACACCACAGTCACACGATACGGAGTACAGTGTGCAGTCGAACTGCGAGGAAGGCTTCGCGAACCGTGAACTGCAAACCAGTGTTTCTCAAGCCACCTCGAATTACTTATTCGACTCCTCGATTCCTCGATTCGAACGTAGAAAAACGCGAATTGCTTCGAATTATCGTAATCGTCGTGTTCAAAATTTCGATTGTGCACACGATGATACGAACGTAGCGCAATTGATATAATGTACGTAATATCGTTTCCGTTAGTTAATTTAATTTTTTCTTTCGCAATTACTGAAATTATAAAAATGTTTTCATCAGAATTTTTTGAATGAACTTTTCCATTGAAGCACATGTTAGAATGAAAATGGTATTAGGTTTGGTAGTCTTGTCATTATTATAAAACAATATTGATCAGTTGTATTTATTACTCGGTAGTTCTAGTGTTAACCATACATATGTACTTATTTAGGCGTAACCATCCGTTCGCGTAAACGTACGAAAATCTGTGATTAGAGGTAAGAGCACGCGGTACATTGTACATATATGTATGTATGTATGTATGTATGTGCATACAACTGTAACTAGTGGTACGTGACAACGCTGGTGGCGGTGTTAACATACCATTATCATTATTATTATGGACTTTCTCGAGGACGTCGCGTCGCGTCATATACACGTCCAATTAGCAAATTGCAGGTTCCGATAGATTATACGGTATTGTTGATTACCGCGAAAAGTACCAGTTGTTTCGAGATAAGAAAGGTGATTGAACGGTCGACGAGTTAGAAAACACTAGACGATCGTTCATTTTCACCGTTTACTTTACTCTCAAAGTTCAAACGATAAATATCTATGTAAAAGTTCGCCGCGCGACATCCAAATTGATTGACCGGAACACGATACGAATCAATTTTCACGTACTCTCGAAGCTCGGTAGGAACAGGTGAGAAACATCTATCGAGTCTGTTAGAAATGTAAGTATCAAACTCGCGCGATCTTTGCTTTTCATGAATACGCATGTTAAGAAACGTAATAGAGAGACGCCTGTCTCTCGTTTTCATGTGGGAGCATTGCCACGACTTACAACTCGCAACAAACTTTCCGAACACCGCGCCGCGTCATAATAATATCGCGCGACGACTATTTCGCGGAACAACATTCTTGAACCGATTTTATATTTATTCGGAACTTGGCTAAGATACCACCGAGGAAGACACATTGAAAAGTTCCGAAATTCCAACGACAAAGATGAGGCAAATTGTTTTTACGCGGTCAACAAACAAATTTATGACTCTGTGCTTCTGGTCCCGTACGATCTATCGCGTGATCGTACGAGCATCGAGGTATTGCCTGATGGCTACTTGCACCATATATGGAAAGAAATACATAATGTTCATAATGTAAAAGGGAGACTCGATTGGGTCGATCCGCTTGTCGACTCGCCGGAATACTCGATCCCAACGAAAAAACAAGTCGCGGATCGTGATCCAAAATGAAGAAAAGTTGGAGATAGACCGCTGTCTAGCGAATACGAAAGAAATTGCTTCGTAAGCGCACATGTATACATCGGCGACACCGAGAACCGTCATACTCGTGTGACCGTGGCTCGTGGCTCGTGGCTCGTAGCCTTTGCGTAGAATCGTGTACCGTGTACCGCGTATCGTGTATCGTGTATCGTGTTTGGACATTTAGAGGATAAAGCACCGAGGTATCGTTTCATAGATTTCGAAATAAAAGATTTCGGATAACTACTACGACGCGTATATAATATTTCGCAGGAAGAAAATTCCATTCCGTCAGGCGAAAGTAACACGTTGGAACGACATTTCTGGAACGAGCTTCGTTACGTCTCGCAAAACGAAACGAGGAAAATTTCTCGCTGGCCGCATCTCTGGCACTGCTCCGCTCCGATTGGCCGAGACAGAGGTGTGTCGATCGCGGACCACGCCGATTGGCTCGCGGTCGCCGAGCCTCTCTTAACGAGCCTCGTGGCAAGTCGAAGCGTCCTAATTATAGCAACGACACGCGCGAACGCCAACATTTTATTCAACGCTTCAACGTACGATAAGCGGAATCGTTTAGGTACCAGACCTTCTTTTTTCTTTTTCTCTTTTGCCGTTCAGGTACCTCGGACGATTCCATCACGACAGCGCGACGATTTCATCGATATTTTGTGACTCAACGTATCAACATTGTGTATCAGAATACGCTGCCATCGACATTATCGGTACTTACACCCGTATACGTATAATCAGTATAACGTACAAGTCTAGTATAAACTGATATAAATAATGGTCGTCTTGGCATTAATACTAAAAATAGTTTCGACGATAGATACCAACCGAAAGAGAGAGACAGATAAATGCTTAAATCGGTCTCTGTATCTCTTTTTTCGTATCGCTGTATTGTATGGACTTTGCCACCATTTTGGAAGTTGTTTTGTTCGTATACTTCATATCGCCGAAAGGGTGAAATTCCAACTCCAACGTAAAAAAGTTTCTTTTTTTTTTTTATTTTGGAAAGGCAGACGGCCTCGCAAACGGCCGTCGCGTCAAGTTGTCCGAAAAAACGAAAGAAATCGGCATAATTTTTCGCTTTTCGTCTCCTGTTGGTATCAACTTGCGTCTCCTACGAACATCGTATCACGCGACTATAACATTATTTTACAAGCGAACCATCAAATTTTTCTGCCCAAAATTCGTAATAGTCACACCGAATATCCAAAAGCAATTTTTTGGACATTTACGCTTGTTTGCGGTTAAGATTCGTTAGTGCTCGTTGCAATACATTTTGTTTTTGTAAAGTCACCGAAAGTCTTGGTAAATCGTTCTCTTTGCATACCGCGAACGATGACGCGGCCTTGGCTTCTGTTAAAAAGAAAAAGAACAACTTTCACGTTGACCATGATTTTAAACTGCTTTGAAAAACACGAGTTTGACCAAAAATGCGATCCAACCGGAAACCGTTCTACGAGTTTAGCCATAAAATCGTTACCGTTTACAATGCATTCTGCTGTAGGAAATTATACGATCGTTTGTTTCACCGTTCACAATTAATCGTGCTAGTAATTTTTCCGTTCGAGTAATCTGTAATTCGTGTGCAGTCAATGGACACGGTAAAAAGTAGGTAGTACCTGCAGCTACAACTACAACAGAGTTTTTCGGCAGAAAATAACGGAACAAGATTCTTTTCGTGCTTGGTATCTTTTCAAATAAAAATAGCTTCGAACGATCAGACGTTTCTACAGATATCTCAACCGGTTCGTTCTACGAACAGAATCGCGTTCCCGCACAGTATTAACCGTTGAACCGAATTCAAATCCAAACAGTCTACTTTTATCGTGTAGCGTGCAGTATCTCGTGCTTGGTTTGAAATTTATATATTTAATATGCATGATATTGAAAGTAGTGGCGTGTTGAATTATTTATTCGTTTGCGTCACACTGCGCGCGATATATGGAATATCGTTTACGATTCTTGTTCGGTTGTACATACGGGTGAGTTGTGCGTTGCAAATACGGGTCACAGCAAGATTGTAATGTCTTTGTCGAAAACGGCAAGAATAAAGGGGGGTTCTTTGTTTTGATTCCGGGCAACTGTTCCAAGTACACTATCACCATTGAGCGAACATTAACCAACGCGAGACGAGACGAAACGTAATAGGATAACCATAGGAATGAAAATAATGCGAGATACAATATTATCGTGCCGAATTCGAACGGAAATATTCGACGGGAAGGGACGCGACGCGACAATGCGATATGAAATCAGGGGAAAAGTTTCCCCGCCTCGCAATCGTCTCGCAGTTTTACTTTCGAGCAAATCGTTAGAAAAGCCATTTGCGCGCCCGTCATTCTACCGTGTAGAGATCAAATTTTAATAACGAATCCATTTGCTAACGCGTCAACGATCTTACAAACTACGATAAAATTGTCGCGAAATCAAAGCAAATTCCAGCAAGCTTAATCGAACGAAAACTGACAATTCCTTCGAACCCATTGATAAGATGGATAAGATAGCCGTTTATACTTTCTTTTTGTTGGATTCTCGTGGATCACAACCGAATTTCCTACATAATAACTTAAAAACATAATAACAACGAGAACGCGTACCTATGTAGGTACGAGAAACAATGGATTTTCAAATCTAGGAAATAGGTAACTGCACGCTGCACGACCAGTATACGAGTATACATACGGTAGTCAATGCCTACGTATTATCTATGTATACGTTATACGCAAATTACCGCTTTTGTTCGTTGCTCGTGTTAAGGTGTCCTCTGCTTTGTGCGAATAGATTTATAAAACCAAAGATATATGTAACTCCGTGAACTATATAGGATTGCGCGGAGTACGGAAAACTTGCGACAATGTCACCAACGATCGGTATGACACACATTTAATGCGGTATCGATCGTTTGGTATGCGATCCAGACGTGATTAACATTGTTTCGGATTAATGTCATCGGCTCTTATTAATTTCCTTTCACTTTCGACGGAAGAGCAACACAGGAAAGACGTTTATTCGCGATACAGACATATCGATATCTCTTATATTGCTCGAATACACGCCTACAGGAGATATCCACGGAGGTAAAAAAGCAAAATACATACATCTATGTAAATCGATGCAAATAACGAATAACCGACGAAGCCTTTTGAACA
This sequence comes from Halictus rubicundus, assembly GCF_050948215.1. NCBI lineage: Eukaryota > Metazoa > Arthropoda > Insecta > Hymenoptera > Halictidae > Halictus > Halictus rubicundus. The sequence continues at coordinate 2,113,570 of NC_135152.1, forward strand.
GCAATTAGAGCATCGATACTAGGCTTCGCGTGTTTCGGAGGTTACAATACGACTCGAATGTTCACATTGTACGTTAGCGTTCGTATGCTAATAATATTTGCGCACTATTCACAACCGAACGGAATAAGTACAATAGCGAATTTCAAGAAACGCTTCACCGTTCCGGAATAGAGGACTCGTCCACGCATTCCGAAATACAAATCGAAATCATTGATGTCTCGTACCCATTCCGATAGGAACCACGGCGGTCGTTCGTCGATAAAGACTATCGTTCGAAAGTGACTTTCGATGATCGAGCATCGGCCAATAGACTACGTAACGTACCGATATTTAAAAGGCGCGTTGCAGCGCGGCAAGGCGGCAACGCGGGAAGGTGACAACGCGGGAAGGCGATAAGCAATTAGAAATTGGTTTTGGTTGAAAGGACGTTACCTGTAGCCACCCATTAGTAGTCTCGCTCATGGCGAACCCGGTGATCGATAAATGGGTGAATCAACGAAGTAACGAAACGACGGACCGGCGGCGTTGATTCGAACGGTCGCACTCTCTGTTTTGTATTTAGAAGCAATCGCGCGACCAGTCTCGCGTACAAACGACACGGTAAGAATTGAAATCGAAAGATACACACGGTGGAGCAACGAAATGGACGAGGAAGAGATTCGAGAGAAACGACCAACCACCGAATTGTTCCGTATCACGGTCGCGTTTGTAAGCTACTGAGACGATACTCGTGCGAGCGGGACGAAAGCCGATTTTCGAAACCAGTCCGTATCTCCCTCTCCTCTTTGTTCCTCGTTACTCGTTACTCGTTACTCGCTCCAGCTCGCTTACTGGGATCCTCGAACGAATCTCATTGGCCGACACGCACCAGCCCATGCCTCTCACCAGTTCTGCATTTCTCCCGCGACGAGAACGAAGAAAGGAATCCACACACGGAACCATCTGTCCACGATCGGACTTGCTTCGAGGCAGCCGTATTCTTTGCCATTTCTCTTTTGGGGTTTTGTTTTTTCTTCATGTTTTGTTCTATTCCATTCTGTTCTGTTCTGTTCTGTTCCGTTCCGTACCGTTCCCCACACCGGCGAAACCTACGTACATATCTAATTTGCTGTCGCCGCATACGCCCCCGTGGTCAAACAACGCGAGCCAAGCAGTACGAAACAGCGATCGCGTACAGCGTACCGCACAACAAAGGGATACGAGAACAATCTATCCGAAATTTGTTGCGGCGAAGGTGTACATAGACCGGTCGAAAGTAAGAAACAAATTTGAAATTCTTATTGCGTATTTGAATGTTGTAATTGTAGCGCGTCCTTTCAGCGATATAATGTGGCAAACACGACACCGCCACGGCTCGATTTCCTTGCGATCGTCCTTGTTTCTCAAAGAATACATATATTTATCCTCGTCTCAATTTCATCGATCACGAATCAGACGAGTTTATGTTTCACCCGTCGTATATTATTAAGAGGATACATCTGTTGAGGTCGTTTCGAATGTATTACATATGCACATATGTATATGTATTATAAGCTGTACTGTTGCACGGCCGTTTCGTGCGCATCGGAGGTTGGAAATGTCTTATTTTCGATAATTACGATGTTCGATCAACAAACAGGCGTCGTGTTGGCTTTCTTTTCGAAAATTGGTTTTGATGAAAAGCTTTTTATACTTTGTACAAAGCTCTCTTCGAAGATGTATCAATTTAACGTACAAATACATATGTCGCCTCGAAGGAAATGTATTCAAGAACTTTTTGCGTCGCATCGAGGGCAAGAAACACTTTGAACTTGATCGGTCAAGGCTTCCGTGTATGTAAATTCGCGATGGACGCTGGAAAACCGATCGCTAAAAGATTGTTCGATCGTTTCAGATCTATTTGTGTTTTTTGTTATTACCATCCAGTACCGTCTCAAACGGGAGCGCAGAACCGGACACAGTCTGTTAACGGCGATGCTTAGTTCGCGGACACCAATTTTACAATTAAGAGTATTGAAGCAGAGTACTCGTTCTGCTTGTGCCCTTGATGTATCTCTTGAACGACGCGCGGCGCACAATCTTGCCTCCCTTGCCTCCCGCGCTCTTGGTTACGGAAGGTAACCGATACGTCTACGTCTACGAACCACGAACAATGACAACGAACCACCGTCTGTACGATCAATTCCTCCGGGCGGGACACCGATTTTCAAGTAACACGAGAAACATACACACATGGAAAAGTATTTTTGGTCGTCCATCTGGCCTGCCTCGATTCTTTCTCGCGCGACTTTTATAAAAAAAATCTTGCTTCTGCTGGTGGCTGTACATTGTTCAACGAACCAAGTCAGCCGGTATTCCGTTCTCGCGGATAGAAAGTTTCAGTGATAGTCGTCAAGTTCGGTGACCTCGTAGCAATATCATTGTCACCCAGCAAATAGGAAATTCCGAATACCTCGTCGAGCGTCGAAATTCTGAGAATATATGTAGAAAGAATCGAAACCACTCGGTTTCGTTCATCGCTCGTGGAATTCTGGTTGAAGCGCGAATCAAGAATCGAGTGCCGAGGTTGCAAGACCGTTCGTTATCTTTCAAAATTGGAAGTCGAATACGAAGTCAAATACAAAGTCCAATACAAAGTCAAATACAAAGTCGGGCGTAAAATCTCGAACAAATTGCTTGACAGTTTTCATCATGGCCTACCTAAAACGTGCAAACAACTTGACACAGGTGGGAAATACATGAGGACGTCGACGAACGAAACGAATAAAAAACGAAATCGAAAAACGGACAGCACGACCTTTATCCGTCGTCTGGTTTTTATCCAAGTTCCTGCGTTTTATAGTCATGACCCCGACAAGAATCTTTTTATCGACGAACTTTCGACACGGTTACAGCTTGAGTTTTATCAGAAATTATATTTGTCTCCGCCTCGTACCGGTTTGCTTGTTCCGCGCCCTTGCTAGTCAACGAGACGCGCAACGGAGGGTTTTGAACGTGCTACAAGACACGGAAGCAGAAACGAAAACGGAAGGGGAATCTTTGACAACTTCCGTTAACGCAACTCGAAAAGATAAAGAGACCGATCCGGTTGATTTTGTCGCCTTATTCCCTAAAATTGCGAGTAAGATGTAACTCGTATAATATTGTAGAAACATTAAGTATTTACGATAAACCTTACGATACAGTAAGTATCGAAGGTAAGTAAGTAAGTATCGAACTCTGTTCTGAAAATTACAACAGAGAATTTGCTGTGAACGTGTCGCGTACTCACCCACTGTTTATCCTTCGTGGTGGGCTGCGTGTAAAAAAGCAAACAAGTAGAGTGGAAAGATAAGACACCAACCCGATAATATTTGTAAATGTGTTTCTATAAAATTTGGTTACCTCTGGCGCCATAGTCAGAGCTGTCGGCGTTGTAGTCTGCTCCTGAATTTCATTGTTAGGCTAAAGTAAAACCGTTAAATGAGCGTTTTAAACGTATCTCGATTCTGTTAATTCGTTCATCCTATAACACACACACACACACACACACACGCACGCACAAGCACGCTCGTACACGACCCACACGATACCTTGTCCTCCGTTGCTATCATCGTGACGCTGCTTGAAAAAAAGAAGAAACAGAAGCATGGATTATATTTAATCTTGTACTAAATTAGATCTCATTCTTAAATATTTGCGTTTACCGCGTGACATTGGCTATCCGTTGGAAAATTTTTCAATGAAAGTTAAAGAACGTTTCAGTTGAAGAACTCCCTCGAAAGAATAGAAGGTAGAAATGTGTCTCTACATAGAAAGAGCGTGATCTACTTGTTACTTATTTGTACGAGCGATTGTTTCTCCTCGGTATTCACGAGCTGTTACAAGTTACAACATACGACGCAGTGTTGTTCGAGGAAAACCTAAGAGTCCTTTCACAAGGAGATTCGGAGACTCACGAATCGTGATTCATGTGTCGCATACGTATTCGTGTATGTATAGGTATCGCATCGCGAGCTGCGTACACACGTACGAGACACACGTTCCATTCCCGAGCGTATATTTCGTACGCGAGAACGTAACACGCGAATAATATAATAGAGGTTCGCGTGTCTTTGTGTGGAAGAGCTTCAGCTCAGAAGGACTATGAATTCTCATAGAACACACTTGTATTAATTTGCTTTTCTAAAAAATTCATTTTTCAATCAACTGATATTGTCATTGTACGAACCTACATATGTATGTATGCATGTATGTATGTACATGTATGTATGTATCTCGACGAGACAACGATTAAGAAAGGTCGCGCAAAGGTTATCGACAAAGCCCTCAAAACCCGCGTGTACATGGTACACGTGTAGAAATGTTATATCGATATTAATCATTGTGATCGATGCAAAGAAAAAATATGTAGTTTCCTTATTCGTAATATGTAGTAGGATGGAAGCGGTCGTAAACCCAGATAATTTAACACCAGTTATCACCCAGATAATTGTGTAAAAATAAATTTCGAATTTTCCACGACAGTTGCAAAGCAACTGTCAACTGCGTTTGAAGATTAGCCTAAAAGAGGTTTCTATCTTTCAGCAAAATTATTACCGTTTCATCGGAGAACCAGAGTTATCAAATTTCAGAAAGAATTCCTTCTTCAAGGAGTTTTGTCGTTAGAACTAAATTCTAATTATTTAATATGTGTCGCACCACATTGTATCGCTACCGATAAAGTCTTATTTATTGAACGCTCGTAGAAGACACTCGTCGCAAAATATTAATTCCATACAGTTACGTGTGTATAGTATACATCGAATCAACGATTGGCAAGCACCTTACGGAACCAGGTAAGAGCACGATTAATCGATCGAAATGAAGATAGCAGAGGACAATAGAAAGGAAGGCAAGAATAGATCAAGCTGGCAACGTTAGTGTGTCTACTTTTTTGCGAGCACTGTGCGAAAGATGACAAGTAGCAACACACGCTATATATGCGTTTACGTATGTAGCTGTGATCTGTGAGCTGTGAACCGTGGGCCTGCGAGCCTCCGATTATTTGGCTTCCCGTCAGCTGTTTCGCTTCGACACTGTAATATCGTGTGCCGACAATGCTAATAATTAATCGCTCCAACTGACATTCACGCGGAACGTTTAATTCATTCGACGGACCAGTTAGATAACCGTACGTTTACCCTGACTTCATTGTCAGTTGTTTGCCCGACCGACTGTATCACTGTCTACTACGTATATGAATGTAAGTAGCTATAGCGCAACCCTCGACACTGATCGCCGGGACAACTGCTTACTCGTGGTGGCAATCGCTCCAGAACGTACGCATCTATCTAGGTATACGGTTGGAAAAGGAGTCTTGGACTAATCGGTCGAGAGACCAAACAGAAGCAACACGTAACGAATGTATGTATGTATGTACATGAAATTAGTTTCGAAAAGTTTCACGCGAGCAAAGGTGAGTACCGGTGGTCGTTAAATACCGTCGATTACCGTCAAAGATTGCAAAGATTGTATATATAGAATATAAGAACTGTATTACAGATAATGGTTAACATATTGGTTTCACGTCAAACTAATTGTAAATCGAACGAATAGAAGATTTCCACAGAGAAGAAGAAGAAAGAGACCGTAGGACCGGAGGCGCGCGAATAGAAAACATTCAACGAGCGGAAAACGTACTCATGTATGCGTGTACTCACCGTCGATCTCTCGAACGAAGAAAACGCGGGCTCGACTATCCCTTCGGTTCGGGTTCGATCCTCGTGCGCTTATACCCTCTGGATACGCGGACGACCTTTCCAACGAGCTTCCCCTAGATTTTCGAGCGCAAGCGCGAAAATTCACTGACCCTTGTCTCGACTCGCTTGCACCTTTCATCGCAATCCGTACCTACGGTTGCTTCATCTCGGAAACTGACGCAAGGTTTCTACGAATCAGTCTCGTGTTTCCACGAAGCAACGAGCATTTATCGTTCGCACCTCACCCGTGTTTCGTGCAGGATCTCACGTACTCCAAAATTCTCAGACGAATCATCGCGTTTCACTCGACGACGGCGATGCCGCTGGCGACAACGATGACGACGACGACGACGGCGTCATATTACTAAATTTATCTTTATTCCAATATCAAAGGATTACACATGCAATTCGTTGTGATTAAAGCACATTACGTGGTGTACCGTTACAGAACGGACGTTCACAGAATATTCATTTTGTTTCTTGGTCTGGAATTCGAAATTCGAGTTTTGCATCAGAGACACGGTGTCCTTTTTCTATGTTCGTATATACTTGTCTACTGCACCGTGCAAAAAACATATATCTACATACATATGTATTTTGGGGGCAACCTTTGACCGTAACGACGATATGTAATTCTTGTCGCTATAAAAGTAATTAACCTCAAACGTTATCCGTTTCGAATATTGTGTAATGTTCTTACATTTATGGCGATTCTATGGTCGGTGTTCGTGCGATCGCTTCTCGAGTTTTACGAGGTCCAACTTTTACGTAATATACATATATCTTCCGAAGATCAATTTCAACACGCGTACTTCTCCGCACACAAAAAATCGTCTATGCCGTAGACGTAAACTGTAGAGTCTACGGTGTAAACGTTTCAAGGATTAACCACGCGCTAATTTCCCGAAATGTTTACTTTTTGCAAATACATAGACAGCAAAACGTACACGTTGGTGTATGCGCGTACGGTAGCAGGTATACTGATTCCTAGTTTCGGCTCTTTTTGACGAGCCTGCGCCTCCACAGATTCTTATTTAGGACAAACGTTTACGTACCGCTAGATCGATATTGTTTGTACTTTCTAGACATATTGGGCTGACTTCTGACAATGAGCGAAAACGTCGCCGACGTTAACAATCCTTCGCATTAATCGTTCAAACGATAAACTCGATTACAAATAACTAACTGGTTTACACGCGCGGGAAGAAAATAATAAGAGAAAGTCGTTTACTATTTGTACAAATAGGTATTTGCATCGTGTAACGTTCAATGTCCACGAAATTTGGTTCATTCTAAGCGGTATAAATATACAGGGAAAATCGAGTTTGAAAATTCAAGGAATCGGCTGGTGTGTCTGTTCATGACTGACCAAGTCTACTTCCCGCAAATACTAGAGCAAGCGAACACAACGGACTCATTTTTCTTGGAAAAGGAATCTTCTTACGGTTTGTACCATCAGATCGCCCTGTATGAGTACATCTATAACGAAACGATTACAAATAGATACATGTAAAACGTCAAAGTATCCCATTGATCGAGACGAATGCGAAAAAAATGTGACTTGTTTCATTGTGTATAAAGTATTCAATGAATGGTAGTGGAACCCTAACCTCTTTTCAAGCACATGGCAAGAAACGCGCGACGTACGAGACAGCGACCGTAATTTATTTTTTAGTGTGAGTGAAATTTTGTTCGATATATTTCAATGTAAAAATAAAGGAAAGAGAAAGAGAGAGGGAGAAACATCCGAGCAACTTTGGAAACGCACTATCTTATCTCAGGTGAAAAAGAAATGGCGCTATAACGTGGGCGCTCCGGACGATGGCTTTACGGTCGATGCACATCACAACCTACGCAACGTCACTGCTCAACAGATGGCGAGTGGCGAGCCCCTAACAATCGTTCCTTTTCCTTTCTTACCTTTGTCTCTCTCTCTCTCTCTCTCTCTCTCTCTCTCTTACTTAAGGATTTACACTCCTAGCCAAGTAAAATATTCAACTTCAGATTCCTTGCTTTATAAGAGTCCTGGCAATAACGGTAACTGAGGTTCTGTCACAATTATTAGACAAGTTAATTCTCGATATTAAAATGTTATCTTTGAAGAGTAAACGCGCGTAAAAAGTCAAAGTCATTTCCCTTAGCACGCTGACGTCGTAAAGCAATTATTTACATTTCAAATTACGCATCGTCGCTTTATTGCAATGGCGTTCGTTGAATTTCGGTTTAAAAAACATTCGCTCATGAACTCTGACCCGCGAAAGAATATTGTAATTACAAAATGAAATATATAAGTGATTCAATTAATATGCATGTATGTATGTACAAGTTTAAATTGAACGTCCGATCGAACGCGTTGGTAACGCACGTAGGAATTTTCAACGGTCAGGAATCGTAACACGTGACCCGTGACACGTGGAATACAGTATGTAATGGAAATTGGAAAGAAACGTGAGTTCGAATCGATGCTGACGCACCAGTATTATAATTAATCTCTGCGCTGTAATATGAATGAATATTTGCGTCTAAACTTCCACTCTCGACGCATACATATAGATACATACACACTTTACATACGTATGCAAGTATATATCTGACGTACTTACAAACATACATGCATCTATACGACCGTGCATGTTTTTCTATAATTCATACTTTATAGGTACTCTTCCATAAACGTGTAACAGAAAGCGAAATATTCGCTTTTTCAATAATGTATATTTATTTATGTGGTTCGATTTTGTTCTACCGTAATTTTCACGTTCGATTGCGTCAGGCGAGATTATACGTTTCGAGAGACGAGAGACGAGAAACGAGAAACGAGAAACGAGAAACGAGAAACGAGAAACGAGAAACGAGAAAGAATACCGACAGGTGACGCGCCTTGTGCACGCCCTCCAATCCGACCAATCGCGCGTTAGGTTACCAAGTGTTCTCAATCGTTTCAGACACACAGACCGTTTCAACGGCTAGTCGAGTCAAATGATTTATTTTCAACCATATTTTCGTTATATATTACAGAGGAACGCGTACACGATTCGGCGCAAAAGAATCTAGCCATACGCTAGTCGGTGAATTTACTATAGTTTTGTCGTACGAACATACATTAGCATGAGCACCGTTTCGCGGGTCAATAAGGCTGTCTACGAACCCGCGCCGCGCCACAATGTTCCAAAACGAATACGAGGAAAAGTCCACCTGTTGACGATTCGCGTACCTATGCTCTACGACATCGATAGAACAATTTTTGAAATACGCTAAAGTATAAATTCTGAATAGTAGTGGGTCATGAAAAGATTTCCTACTCTTTTCTGTTTACTTTTCTACGCGAGTATCTTTCGAAATAGTCACTATGCGCGTAAGTACCTGAGTAGATACCTACGCCCACGCTATTTATCGGATGCATTATGCACGTGTACTTACGGCTGCTCTATTACTTGTATAATTCCTGAAGGTTGGATATATCGGCAACGGCGCTAACAGATATACCTAGATGTACTTTGTAGCATTTCCATTGCTATATTGATACGACATACGATATAACTACCTGATGGTTTTTCCCAAAAACTGCTGTTTTTAGCTTCGAGCACCGAATATCGCCAGGGTCGGTGTTTTACAATGGAAATTAATGTATCGCTGCTCTCCGAAGGATACAAGGTTCGCAACGATTGCGATTGATTTTCGTTAATGTAAGATTTTCAACGGTGCAAATTGTATTGAACAAAAAATTGCTAGTAATATGCGTCTACTATGGCGAGTAGCTTAAGCATCGTTTAATTATCCGATAGGTACTAAGGGCATATTAATTGAATGCTTAGAATTCCATTAACTAGGGTCAAATACGTGTATACGTGCAGTAGTCGAGAACGCATCTTGCGTCACTCGAAGAAACTGCAGATTGTACGATCAGGAAAGCATGTACCGACCGCAACAATATCCGCCGATAGTAAGATCTACGGAGAATCGATCAATGATCCGAAGGCCTTCAAGGTAAAAAATTACTACTTAAAAGAATCGTTCGTCTTTGATGCCTTTCGTGCTTTTGGTGGCTTTGATATCGTTTCCATGAATCGATTCTCGATAGGAATTCGCTTCTGGTTGATTAGTAACTAGTGTTCCATAATCTGTTCGGAAAGCGAGATAATCAAAAGTTAAATGTCGATACGAACCGGTAGAAATATTTAGAAAAAGACCGGTAAATCTTGTGCTAATCTGTTTAATCGAACAGATGTTGCAATAGTAGAAGGATGTTCATGCGCATTCCTCTCGCATGTACCTACTTATATATGTATATATACGACCGTCGCGTTCAAACACGAGACGTTACTTTTCTCAATATATTTATTGTTATGTGTTGTACTATATGTTGCATTGACGCTCGTCTCGCTACATTCGCGTCATATTCGTATAGCTAACGTTGTACACGCGGTAGTCCTAAACACTAAAAATAAAGTGGTTTCCTGTCATAGTTGTATCGCTTCTATCGAGTCTAATGAAACAAATAGGACGACTCCGGTACAAACAGACGAAAGCGCTGTGTAGAATTAAGGACATCTCGACAAGAGCGGACAGAAGTTACCTCTTCCACCTATCTAAAATCTATTAATTCCAATTGCGTTTCACTAGATTTTCGAATCATCTATCGGATATACGATAACATCGTGTAAATATGTCAACGAAGTATTTCTTAGATATTGTGATAATTAAAGTAATTTCAATGGTAGGCGAAAACTGAAAACTAAAAACAGAAAACTAAAAACCGAAAACTGAAAACTCATTGTACTCACTTTGCGTGCCGAAACGGGTATAGTGGTTTGTCTTGTATAAATTGGGGCATCTAGATCACTGACACTGCTACTGATACTCGGTGCTCTGGAATCGGGCCGACCACTGAGGGGCACGGAAAGATGCGTCGGCCTAAGTGGATGAGATTCCGCGATGAAACCCTCTCCAAAATCCTCGTCGTCTCGATCCATCTGCATTAACAACGCAACAAAATGTGTCGATAATATACGGAATATATATATATATAATGGAATGAACGTCCGTAGAAATGCCGATGTACTTCCTTTCCTATTTTCTTTTTCTATTAATAGATTTATATTCTTAGCGAAACGAAGGTCTGGGTTCGTCTGGGTTCAAGAAGACATTATAAATCGCAGCTGTCCACGAGTATCGAGAATTTGTATTCTCGTGCGAAAGATGTTACAAACTATTGTACAAACGATATCATCGGTCGTGATCGTTCGGCTTTGCGCTTACTCGTACAGAATACATATGTCTTATGGTTTTTGATCTTTGAAATATTTGCTGAAAGAAACCAGGGATAACAGTGTCTCGACTTTGGTCGAGTCATTGCGTTTCTTTGTAATTACTAAATCGAGCTATTAAAGGTACGTTCCACGATAACGATGACAATTGTCAATTGCGCGTCGTAGATACTTATTGCACGTAAAATTAGCACGAGAATGTGACAGCAGTACGCTTTCCCTATCAATTATTTGGCAGACGATCAAGGCTAGTAACTGGATGACATACTCCCCACCCCGATCAAAAACTTTGTCCTACGATCATTCAAGAAAATCAGTGACACCGAAAGTTAACCTTCGTTCCAATGCGTCGCGTATGTACTCAAAACATGAGTTTTATTGAAAATTTTGCAAGCGTGTATACCGTGTGTTCGGCTCGCCGCTCATGGAGATGATTCGAACGCAACACGTTTAAACACGGATCAGCATATACATAAGTAAGATTTGAATGTTTCGAAGACGCTTCGTCGACAGTATAAAATAATATAGAAAATAATATACAGTCGCTAACAATATGGCAAGTTGCTCGAAAGAACGAAAGATCTTGAAGAAAAAAAGAAATACATACATATGTAATACGCTGATCATCGAAATTCGTTCCGAGATAGAACAAACTGAAATATCGAATTGCTTGTGCCAATAATACCGCCTGCGAAAAATCAGGACACGCTTCGGGTTTTCGTCAACGGTCGGAGACACCTACTACGAGACATTTACATGCTACGAGAAAAACGCGAGTCGTTTCCTTTTATTATTTATTGCTGAATTACCTCGTGCGCGAGCGAAGCAGAAGCGGTGGAAGGAACAGAGAGAAGAGACGAGACGAGAAGAGAAGAACAGTTCGGTAACGGATGCTATCCGAATCAAAGAGTTTGCACCAACTCGGACCAACTCGGACCAACTCGGGCCAACTCGCCACCGATTGCGAAAGCAGGAGACGTGTGAAAACGTGTCACCGATGAGTTCGGACGATGAAAGCACGAAACTACGGACAGGGAGGAAGAAAAAAGGAAAGTATCAAAGATCGAAGAACACCCGTACAGCCGGGATGTGCTCTTGAGACTGAGCTAGAGGACGCATCTCGTCGCGACGTCGCCGTCGCCGTCGCCGTCGCCGTCGCCGTCGTCGTAGCCGTCGTCGTCGCCGTCGGCAAGACGTATTCGTCGGCCTCCGGCTGGATTTAATTTTAACGCGTACGTCGTTAGACGAGCCTCCGTGTTTCCTCTAACAACGAACACAAATACGTTAATGCATCCACCTATTCTCCTCGTTCGACTTCTTCTCGCTATCTCTTATGTTTCTACATCAATTGATTCCTACTAAACTTCGCAATTGATTTCACTTGACCCGACGACGGTGCATCCTACCGGCAGTGTACACTGATCGGACTCGCAACAATTGAAACATCTATGAAACGCTGTTGCGGTTTTAATTCCTCTCCCTCTTCTTCCGGGTTACCGAAATGTTTACCGTTTGCAACCAAAACAGCAACAGGTTTTTCCTTCCTTCACTTTCATTCAGTTCGAAGCGTTTCCTTCTATCTGATTCGATAAATGCAACACTATTATAATACTATTGTACCATTCTAATTGGTAACAGCATTTCTTTAACACTAGGTTTACGGGACCCATCAAAATGACGGGTTCTAATATTTTTAATTTACAATTATTAAGACTAAAGATACATCCATGAGAAATTATTCAACAAATTTATTTCTTTGGGTATGTTATTAAAAAAAAATGGCTAAAAATTTGGACAGCACATTCTTGTTTATTTTATAACGTAATGTAAAATAGTCACTTTTAGTACTCCGTAAACCTAGTGTTAACTGTGGGCCGCAGACCACCAGAGAAACGAGATTTAATAATTAGGCACCATTCAGTTTGAAAACTAAACTTGAGATTAGAATCATTTGTATACAGAATGAAATATACATTTGTACTGTAGATATAACAAATATTTTTTTTTCCTTGCACCGAGCAAAAGTATAGTTATTGGTTAGATGTCCGCTAAAATATATTCGACATGAAAACGCGTCTCGAACTCGTCAAGTTTAAACACCAAATATGGCTGTAATTTACCTTCCCGTAGTGAATCAATTACCTGTGACGACAGAATTCACCGAAATCATGATACGATACAAACGGCCAAATAGTGCGCCCGTAGTTCTACTTATACAAACAAGTTGAGAAAAAAGATTAACATTTCGTTGTTTTAACACATCTTGTTTTGTGCGGATTTCACATCTTGAGCGGGAAGCGACTAAAGTCGTTTTTCACGGATTATTGATGGATTATTGTTATCGATGGGTTTTTGTGTTCGATGTGTTTTTACAATAAAATCGGATAGACATGCGTTGAAAAATACAAAACGTGCGTTGCAAGAATGAATTTAACACGGTAAGACTTTGGCGGCAAAGTGCCCGCGCAAGATGTGTTAAGATTCCGTTTACTAGAATCGGCTGACAGCGCGTCTGATCATGACCTATCGATTCTATTGTACTTCTTGCAATTACTAGACCACGGAAATCTCCGTTAGAACTCACTTTTCTCGAACACGAGCTTTTCTATGAAAAACTGTTATTTTTTCTTCTTCTGTTTTTTTATTTTTGACTTATGTCTGCGTATAAACTCATCATCCGCCCACTTGACACACAGACATACATTATTGTTCGTAATCTCTTCTTATACTTATAGGTACACGTATGTAAATCAAACTCGATAATTTCAGCATTTTTTGCCATAAATGACTGAAAAAAGATATTTTATAGGTTTATTATTTAACGGTACCGAAACAATGTTATGTATTGTACAAATATATAGTACATGTGTATATCGATATATGGCACAACGTTTATTTCGATGGTGTTGCTAATAATGAATTGTTAAAAAAATGTTGAGCATAAACAAAACACAAACTGTGCGACGAATAAAATGAAGTTTTAGCACTAATATAGTCGATGAAATATTTCGGTATATGTGTTCCGATTTGTTAGTTAGTGATTTTCATGTCACGCAGCTTGTTAGCGCCATCTGATTAGCTTTCCGAACAACGATATACATACCCGTATACGTAATACGGTATAGTATCTGTATCATACAATATACATATTACATATACGCGTATGTACATAGTAGTAGATGTTATATCATGTTATATGTATCATCATCGTCAAACTTGACTTTATAAAGAATATTATGATACAGTTACAGGTACAAATAGGAGAAGACCCAGTCACAGATATTATCAATTTGTAAAAAATTCTTGTCGAACCGCTTTTACGAGAACTATCTCATACCGAGAAAAAAATGGTTTTATTGACACATATTCTAGGTTATGCGAACAAGGTAGGTAATAAACAAAATAACAAGGCAATGAAATAAACTTTAATACGCATGTTAATGGGATATTCGATAAACATCTTCGTTACATATATTGTACATGCATATGTATATGCATATTACCTGTTTAGTTAGCAAGAAAATTTCGACGTCGCGGACTGATTGACAGTTTACGCGTTCATGTAAAGGGAGGAGTAGGAGGTTCCGGACTTCCTCGTTACGGTGGAGTAGGGGGTGCAGGAGGAAATGTATTTGTTGTATCAGAAGACGGATTAACTCTGGAAATGGTGAAATCTAAGATAAAGAACTTCAAACTGACAGCTGGACCAGGCGGTGAAAGTACGTCGAGAGGAATTATTGGTACCCCCGGAACAGATTTGAATATACATGTTCCAGTCGGTATTACCGTTTACGACGACAACAATGTTAAACTTGGTAATGCCTCTTTATATTGTATTCGCCTCGAATTTCATAACTTCGATAGCAGACTATGACTTTGTACGCATACGTATACATGTACGTATAAATATCCAGGCGAAGTAAATTCGAAGGACGCAAAACTTTTGATCGCAAAGGGTGGTTTGGGAGGTTGTGAAAATACAGGATACTGCGGACTTAAAGGCGAAAATCGAACCATAATTCTTGATCTAAAACTAATCGCAGATGTCGGTTTAATAGGCTTTCCTAACGCAGGAAAAAGTACATTTTTAAATGCAGTTTCTAAAGCAAAACCAAAAATTGCTAGCTATCCATGTAAGTTTTATTTGTTAGAAACTTTATGGTAAACTTACATACAAAAGTTCTATCATTTTTTCAGTTACAACGATAAGACCGCAAATAGGTACTGTAAATTACAAAGATGACAGACAGATTACCATTGCGGATTTGCCTGGTTTAATCGAAGGTGCCCATATAGATAAAGGAATGGGTCACAAATTTTTAAAACACGTAGAAAGAACAAAACTATTATTGTTTGTAGTGGATGTTCAGGGATTTCAGTTGTCTCATAAGTACAAGTATAGGAATTGTTTAGAAACTATACTATTATTGAACAAAGAAATTGAACTTTATAAACCGGATTTATTAAAAAGACCGGCGATGCTCTTGATAAATAAAATGGACACCAAAGATGCAAATAAAATGTTTGATGAGATCAAATCGAAATTAAATGATTTATCGCAGATCGCATCAGAATTCGATGAATCGATACGATCGGACAATTTTTTGCAATTTGATGATATTTTACCAACGTCGTTAATTTCAAAAAATCAAAATGAAATCGAGAGAATTAAAGAAAAACTGCGAGATATTATTGATAAATACGAAGAAGCACAGTACGATGTGGAGAATACCGATTCAATGGAACATCTTTTACTAGCAAAGTTAAAAAGAGAAACGCAACGATATGTACCTATATTTACGTAATTGATATTTGTTTAAAATAGATTTTGTTACAAAATAACAGTTTTCTGTTTTCTATTGACAAAACGTACAATACGCACTTTCCCATTATATCATTTAAGTAAGTTCTTCTCTTATTTTGATCCACTTGCATTTTAAATTGGCTGCCTTTACCCTCTCCGTCCAATCTTCTCCTAACGAAGCTTTCTTTTCTACGCATACTTTGTCGATATCGTTTTCGTCTCTAATAACGCCTTTATCTGCATTCCATCTTTCCACTCCGTTCCATGCAATCATTATTCCATTATCTGTGCACAATTTAGGCGGCGTCCTTACAAAATTAAAACCTAATTTTGTGCTTATAATATCCAGTGCTTTAGCTAGGACATTGTTGCATGCAACACCCCCTGATACCACCTAATTAATGAAAATACAATTAAATATTGTATAGAACTTAATTTTCTTGGTGTATACGAACGTACCAGGGTTCGTTTGTCCTTAGGAAATAATGACATTTTGTCGATAAATTCTAATGCTCTTTGAGTTCTCTGACAAATATGCGTTACAGTAGCTAACTGAAACGCCGCACACAAGTTACACACATTAGGCATTATCATATCAGCAATTATGCCGTACTCTTTCTCTTGTCTTTCAATATACCTTCCACACATATTCAACAATCCGGAAAAACTGAAATTGCAATCGCATTGATGTGGCATTACAGGTGTAAATGTAAACTGGTCGACATTCGATGCTTTACGTGCTGCAGTTTCTATAGCTAAACCTCCGTTTAAAGTACTAAATTCTGGAATGTTTCTTAATTTGAGTCTTCGTGCAATCTACGAATAGAAGCTTGTAGTGTAATTACATTACTATGAAAAATCAAGGAAATTCCAATAAAAATTCATATCCAATAATATAACATTTTCAAGGAACAGTTAGATATTACTCGATATTACCTTATCGAAAACTTCTCCTGGCGCATTATTCATAGTAGTTCCAAGTAAATAAAATTTGCTTACATCTTCTACAATCGCGAGTAAGCAGTGGCCCCCAGAAACTAATAGAACAATATATGGGAAATCGACCTAAATTCAAAAAATACAGCTTTAATCTATATTCTTTTACTGATAATCTTGTTTCAAATCCCTATTTTATTCAACAGACTTTGTGACTCATTCGTACTGTTAAAGCATGAGCTTCCATGTGATGTATGGGTATAAAAGGCTTTTTTCCAATTTTTGCTAAATACTTTCCAAATCTTGTTCCAACGTCTAGTGACATAGGTAGACCAGGTTTTACGGTTGTAGCCACAGCGCTAATGTCTTGTAATTTCAAATTTGCAGACCTGAATGCATCTTCACAAACTCTAGTAACATTACTTGTATGCAATGAACGTGCGACCGAAGGGATAATTCCTCCAAAACTAAAAGCATAAAATAATTATTGCAAGCAAGAAACAAAGTCCTTTTACCAAACATTATCTATAGTATTACAAACGGTCCACTTAATAACAATTTAAATTACTTTAAATGAATATTATGTTGAGAACTAATGGCTTCACCTAACACGGTTCCTGTACTGTCAACAATTCCACAACCTGTATCATCGCAACTGGTTTCTATTCCTAAGATTACAGCTGGCTTAACGTGGAAAAGTGTTTTTAATAATGTCAAATTGCTTCTATAGAAATGCAATAATATATTGAAATTCAAAGAATACTTTGAAAAATGTTTATAACATAACGAATGCATATTTCAAGCCTCAATTCTTTGTAAATTGGCCTCTAAATAATGATGATATAATATAGTATATACAATATATAGTATACAGTACACGTAAATTTAAAAAGCCAACGTTTCAAGTATTCATTTTATTAACCAACATTCAAGAAAACGAATAAATGTGTCGGTACATATTATATTCTATTTCACCTTAATTTTACATTTACAAATACATGTGTCAAATAAATGGATACAGAACGATCGAAATAAGTGCCTATTTGACGTAAAAAAGCAGAATAGACGAATCGTAAGAATAAATTAAACTCAATTCAACATCTTACTATCTTACGGACACCGTAATTCGGTTGGTTAAAACCAACTGTCTTACCGACGAATACAAGTATTTACACGAGTACTATATACCTATATATACATATATACAGGGTGTCCCACATAAATGGGAACACCTAAATATCTTTCGTATTTACAGTCCTATCAGAAAACTTCAGAGGACAAACTGACACTATTGCAGGGGGCAATTATAATGGCGAAGAAAAAAATTTTTTATATCGTGTTTTTAATGAAATTTCAAGGTCACCGATGTTTTTTTTAAATGGAATAGTATATTTTTTTACGATAGCATGATAGACAATAAAAAACTGAATTTAGTGGATACCACCCTTTTGACCTTGAAATCACCTTGAGCAAGAATAATCTCTGAAGTTTTCTGATAGGACTGTAAATACGAAAGATATTTAGGTGTTCTCATTTATGTGGGACACCCTGTATAAACACGTGATGAGTAGTAATGTGAAAATTATCGATACAAGAGTCGCTCCAATGCGCCACGCGCAGTTCATATGGTACGGGCCTGAGGTGGCTCGGGAACTACGACTCTCACGGACAGCAAGACGCGCGGTCGAATCTAGGGGGTATAGTCTTCGAAAAAGCCTCGGATCTCGGATCGAACAGTTAACACGTTCACGACGGGATGTACCACCGGTGATACAAATACAACGGCCAAAATACGGCCCCGTCGTGAATGTGTTAAACCTTAGTGTCTTAATTCAGACTTTCAGACACGGTGGAAACCGTGAGTTTTCGACCACACGGTTTGTATGACGGATTGTTGGACCGCGCGGACAGGTTTAAACGAATATGAGACGTTAATGTAAATAAGTTCGACGCGGTTTGCGTTCGCGCGGTTTCCGCCGTGTTTGAACCGGTCTGAACTAGGGCTAAATTGGGCTAAATCCCATGCCTGACTTACTTCGGTTCGCTGAAACGAGAGGCGCCTATAGGCGCCCACTTCACATTACTCGAATCGAACTAAAGGCGTCCGGAAAATTTTATCGACAATTGCAGCAAACCCTGCAATAGTTACTTGGTTTAATGTGCAATTCAGTGTTTTGATTATTTCAGGATATTTTTTAAAAAATGCACGCTGACGAAAAATGTTGTTGCTCTCAGAGTATGTAGGTCACGATTGAACTCCTATCATATGCTACGAGCTATGCATATTAAAGTCTGCAATTGCGAAAGGATTAGGAATTGAGTCTGTAACGTCAATAGCAATATTATTAATAATAATAATAATAATAATAATAATGATAATAAACTATTCTATACGACTAATCAGAATCTGCTACTATACATATATAGTCTAGTGGGAAACGATTCGAAAATTCGATAAAGAGAAACGATATATCGAAATGAGATATCGATGCGATCCAACGGAGCTCGCTGCTCGCTGTCTACATAGTAGTCATCACAGACTGCAGACTTTCGTTAAAATATCGGAAAGTCCACATATAATGTCGGAACAGTAAGAAATTTTCCTTCTATTATTTTTAAATATGAACATCTTTTTATCGTTTCAATGTTTAATATAAATGTAAAGCTATTTTTCATAATTACAGATTTTGTATTGTTGATTAAACAAGCTTCCATTGCTTTTGCATGAGTAAAGGTTAGAGTAACCATCGCTTCTACTAATGACGTATTATATATTTTGTGTTTTATCAAACATCGTTCGTTGCGCTCCTTTCCTTCCAGTTTCTTCAGTTGTTATACTTACTTATCAGTGATTCTATACTTTAATAAAACTTAATACTGCACATAACGCATTATTTTTATTTATAACATGTTTTGTATACTGTTCTTTAACCCATTTACACGAATCGGTTAAAATCTGTTAGAATCGGTAGTTCATGAGATACGTACGACGTGATTGCGGATTATTTCACTTATCGATTATGCTTTAAGCGAAATGGCAATCCTGTAAAATCTTCAATCGTTAAGACCTGCTACTTTACAAAATTTGATTACTTTTTCCTCTTTATTTATTTTAATGTTTATTTGTGTAGCGACGATACTTTATTGGATGAAGACCTTGGGGATGAAGAATATGATCTTGGAAATGACGAGGAAGAGGCCCTTTTAGCAGATGATTATGAATTGGAGAGGGTGAGCATATATTGCTGCAACTTATTTTGTTATTAAACAAAAACTTGCACACCATTGTAATGTCATAAGCTATCGTACAAGATTATTCTACAATGAAAGATAATAGCGAATTTCTGAAACATTTTATCTTGAAATGGAATATCAAAGATTATCCAATTCATTTATTTAGATTGTAATATTATCTACTTGAAATATTAAATTATTGTAAACTTGTTTTACAAATTCTGAAAAATCTAAGACTATGCTAGTTATCAGTCTTTATTTTTGTTTTTGATTACTTTAAAATCGAAGAATTACGTGATTCAGACGAATTAAATCTAATGTAATTTATATTCGTGTTGTCTATCTACGATATATTTCAGCATGCAAGATGGGAATTCAACGCTATTAGATTTGTTCGATCTGTAGTGTTTTATTTATATTGTATGTGAGAGTTATAACAGATACACATATAAATAATCATTGTGTATAATTTTTTTATCAAAGAATGACGTTGGTAAATTAAACAATTGTTTGTTTGTGTATATATAAAGCGTTTGAAAAGGATTGTATAGAGTATAGATGAAAGAATTGCATACAATACGCATTGTACAATCTGTTTTTTAAAAACTGCTGATATTACACGGTTGTAACACATCCGATGTAAGGTTAAAAGCAAATGCGTATAAATTAATAGATATCATTGAACAAGCGAGAATTTCATGTTGTAATTTTACTTTTCATGGTATGAAAAGAACATGAAAATACCATGCGGAAATAACATGTGGAATATGTAAGATAAGTAACATACTTGATCTAAAAAACATTAGAGCAGGGAAAATGAAACACAATTAGTCATAGATTATTTGTAAATATTATTTCATTATTCTAAATTACGTGTAGCATTCATAATAAAAGGTAATGTCTACCTATATCTTAATGTTATATGATAAATTCAGCAAATTCAAGTATCAAAAGATCTTATATTTTCCGACCTTTTAAAGTTGAATTTATATAACAGTATTTTGATGCGCTTTTCCTTTTCCCTGCCTTTTACAAAAATCATTTCAAATACTTATCACTGTAACCCAGAATCAAAGTTAAATGTAAATATCACAGTGATTTACACCTCTTTGTTAAAGTAAAGTGTTTACATCAACCAATTATAGTTGAAAATGTTATGAACTTTGTAAAACACAATACATATATTTAATTATCACGATTGTTTCAAACAATGTGTTTGGATGCCGTGATCTGTAGCATAAAAATGTTTTAATGAACTTAATAAATGTCTCAAAGAAAAATGTAAAATTTACGAAAAACTATTCAATTTGAATACTGTATTAAAATAAAATTTCGAATTTGACTTGGAATTGGAAATTGTTGTGTTCTTTCTAATTGTAACATAGTTATTTTTGTAAAGTCACTTGTTACATGTTTAACAGTACACTAAAAGTAGATAGAATGCTGTTCAGATGAAAGCATAATTTAGATAATTGGAATCCTTAAAGAAGGTTTAAGTACGTTATAAATTCTTTCATTAAAACATTTGTCTACCGTGTACAGATATTATTCAAGTCTGTAACGGTAAATTGCTATTGTAACAAAAATTAATATTGTTCACATTTCCATAGATATTTGTACTAATTTTCATAGAATGTAAGCTCGTATATCTACTTTCATTTTCATAGTGCATGAACAGCAGCATGAAATATTACAGTATTAAAAACTTTCAGCTATTTTTATTGTATAAAATAGCAGCTAGAAGAGCAAGACATTTTTTATTGTACAAGTAACTTATAAAATATATCCGAAGTAACATGCTGTTATATATTATGTTGCTGCAATCAAAAGTTATATTACGTGTACAATATATTTTTATAACGATTTTAATTATTGTTAAGTATAAGCTAAGTAATTAAAAAATTATTCGGTCGCAAAGAAGTACTCGACCATCCTAACTAAGTATCGAACATTAAGTACAATTTATCTGAAATAATTAACTAAGATACGAATATACATCTCCATTCAATACTTGACTACACGAAACACAGTAATTGTGTTTAACGGTGAACTTTAGCGAAACATTTGTGATTATATTTGATTAGATAAATTTTATAAGCATAAAGCAATAGAAATATGAGAATTTAATATTGCGACATGACATTAAAAAATCATAATCATCCAACGCATCGTCGTTCAGATCATAAAATTCTCATTTTTAAACATTCGTATTCATGCAAACATACTCATCAGATCAGATCGAATCAGATTAGATCGGATCGGATCGGATCGGATCGAATCGGATCGGATCGGATCGGATCGAAACAGATCACCTTACCTACCAGCCAATATGTTATTTAAAAGTAGATTGTAACAACTATGGCTAAATATCATATTTTCATTACAAATATTTGGCAATTTAATTCCCTGAGCAGCAGAATAGCTATAAGGGAGAAGAGGAAACAGATGATGTACTGGACTTAGGAGTTACCGACGCACTCGACGACGACTTAGATGGTGAAGATGAAAATATAGAATTGAATAGAAGTAATGACAATGATTTTTACGAAGATGGAAATCAGCTAGAAGTTCCATCAAAGTATTACAAGCAAGACGAAATCGACAAATACAAAAATGAACAAACGCGTCAAAAAGATGAACGTTCGACGAACGATAACGTTAATGCTTCATCAAATATCGGCAAAGGAGATTTGCGAGAGAAGTTACAAAAAAATGCAAAGATCTACGCAGCAGCGGCTGGACAAGGAATGGAAGACGATGAATGTGAAGAGGCCAAGGAAAGGAGGAACAGGTTTCAAAACGAGAGAACTATAGTTTCACCGAAAATGAATAGCAATATACCGGACAGTTTGGAAAACGTTGTAACATCTGAACCATCGAAGTTGATGATGTACAGAGGCCGCGGAAGAGGTCGAAGTGCAAGAGGAAGCCGTGGAGGAAGATTTAATATACAGAATTCTGGAAACTTTAATCCAAGGTACTTGATGACTAGACATCTTCGTTATTACAGTTGTTTTGTTGATATTGTAACGTCTGCGACAAAGATAGATAGATAAATAGATAGATAGACTAAGTTCATGTTTCTGAAATATTTCTAAAATGTTCCATTAGATTTAACAACGCGCGCAATATGAATTTCGATGGTCAAACACCAACAGTGTGCAGACCACCGTTACTCGAAGCCAGGCCACCGTTTCTTCTTGGAGTACCGAACAACGTACAAAATCAGCAGATCATTTATCAACAACCAAATTCTCAAGTACAACCATTCCAGCATTATTCTCCGAACGGTTCGCTTCAAGGTCCTACACATTTTGTAGATAGTAGACCACAATTCAATCCTAATCAATTTCAAGGTCAAGTAGTCCCTCGAATCATTGGCCCGAGACTAGATTATGGGCCACGAGGTAACTTGCCAGCGCCGCTGCAAGGACCACCTTACAGCCACAACCACAACCATAGTCATCCACCGAGTCAACCGCCGTACGGTCAAATACAACCGGGACCCTTTCAGAGCTCGAACGTCCTCGTACAAGACAATCAAACCCGTCTGATGCAGAATAATCAAGGTCCCTTGTTGCAAGGAAATCCAGGAGGATCGCTACTTGGAAACCTGAATCCGTTGGTTGCTTCGTCCGTCGCTTCGGCACCTGCAGCGTTGTTACAAGGAACCCAGGCGTTACCGCTGCAAGGATTTCCACGACAACCTTCCCAAGGGCCGCCTATTAATCATCCCAACGTACAAGTATCGAATCAGCCGCCTTTCGAGAATAGACCAACTTTTCAAGAGACTCAGTTTGAGAATCGACCGGTTTACGATTCGCGGTCTGGTTATTCCGATCAAGTACCTACCAGCCAATTTAATACTAATTCGTTGCCGGTACCGCAACAGTCCGCCTCCAATGTACCCAATGTACCTTTACCTCCAGGCCACAAGATTTTAATCAATCCTCACTTTCGGGGCGCTGTTCAATCGACCAACGACGGTAAGTTTCTCAAAAAAAGTCGTTTAGCCAAATTTTCGGCGCTTCTATTGCTATTTCTCTTGCCGATACCACGCAATACCACAATACCATAACCGAACGATCTTCTTTCTCACACGAAGCAGCAAGGCTGGTATGGGATTCCGCCCAACAGCAAACACCTTTGTCATCGCAGATTCCTAGCAGTCACTTTTCACAATCAGTATCGTCTTATCAAAGTCAAAATCCCTATGGTCAGACGCAGCAACAAGGACCACCGCACTACCAACAGAATTATCAACAAAACAAAAGCGACGTATGTATTTGGAAATCTCTCTCTCTCTCTCTCTCTCTCTCTCTCTCTCTCTCTCTTGAAGAAGAAGAAGAAAAAGAAAAAAATTTCTCCGCGAACACGTACACGTTTCGTGGACGTGGAATAACACGTATCAATTACATATTCGAAATAGGATCCTTATGCGTACTTCTCGGACGTGTGGCAAGAGAACAAGTCTCAGAAGAGTCAGAGTGGAACTCTCGGTAAACAATATTCCACCGAAAGTAATTACACACGAGATGGTAGCTACGAGGCTGCCTCCAAGTATAAGACGGGTCAATGGGATCCGAAAAACAGTTACCAAGAGGTAAGTAATGTATCCGTACAAATGATTACAATACAATACAATGTTATATTACTTGTTGGAATTTCGATCAGATTAATTTCTTATGGAATTCATGTCCATTAGGATCATAGAGGGACTCACCAGAATTATCGCGACAGAGATTTGCAATCGAAAACTAGAAGCGATTATATTCCAAAGAGTAGGCCGCCCTCCTCGAATGCGTACCGTGAAAGCTACGATCAAAACCATGCGCAACAAAAGTCACCTGGTAACAGACCCACGAATGCTTTGGTAAAATCCAGATTGCCACAAAAAAGAATCTCCGATTCGGTAGATAGACCTTTACGCGACCTAAGTCCAAAACGTATGAAAGCTAATAATAGGAATCTTCAGGAAGTGCGAACGGTAGATACCTTAAGTACCACCAGTAGCGAGAAGAAGGTATGTACTTTATTTCACTCTTTGATGTACGATGCGAATGATGCTTTGTCATATAGAGTGTAAATCAAGCTTGTGCGAGAAGTCAAAATCTCGGGATTCCCGACACTCGAGTCGGAGCAGGAACGTTCGGGCAGGAACTACCGAGCTCCTGAAAGTATGATACGTTCTGGGTTCCCGAAAGTATCCGGCTGCCTATGTCTCATTCGGGTTCCCGGTAGTTCCCGCCCGAGAATTCCCGAGTTCCCGACCCGTCCCGAACCCGACATTTCGGGTTCTTGCACAAACCTGGTGTAGATACATATATAGAATGAGAACGTATTGTCTGATAAATTAAATATTTCAGGACGAAGAGAATGATCCGGAAATGGAAGAGTACAGAAAGAAAATGGAAGAACAGAAGCGACTTAGGGAAAAGATTTTACGTGAAAAGGAAAATAGGCGAAAAATGGCTGCAATGGAGAAACAAAGTGAAGAAGCTAAAACTGAAAATAATGCGTGTATGTATTTACATACAATAAGTTTAGTACTCTTGTAAACATCCGTATCTTGGCAGTCGCAAAACATATTTCCACAAAATAAATGAACACTTATTTGAAACGTAGGGACATGTATGCGAAAGGGACATGCATAAGAGACATCTACAAAAGAATATAGTTTTCTCAAATATCATGCATATAATCGTACGCTCTATATATGTACATCAAATTTCTTTTCCAGCAAACGAAAGTACACGAGATACGAAATCGGTGTCGGTACTTATGGGAGTTGTAAAAGATGCTTCTACGAACAAAGGTCATATCGGTATTGGCAGAGGACGCGGTCGTCCTATCAATACACAAGCTACCGAGGTACAGCACTAAAAATACTGTATTTTCTTAATTATTAGCATTAGTGATACAAAATAATGAGAATACGTACAATTTTTGCCGACTGTATAATAATTTTATAAATCATCGAATAGAATGAGAATATTTACCTTTACACTAGTACATTTTGTTTCTTTTCGGAACATTCATAAGCAATGTATATGCTTAATACACTGATCAAAAGTGCAAAAAGTATCAACATACCTATTCAAGTTTGCTCTATCATCTCGTGTTACGTTAAAATACCGATTACTGTTCGAGTAAATTATATATACATAAATATATTTGTATATTGCAATTTCATATATGTGTATATGTATATTTAAGAGAAATTGTCGTTGCACGTGTTGTCGCATTTTTTTTTTATACATCACTGAGAAGTATATCAATTTTAAATATTTATCATTGCCAACAGAATTGGTAGTACACAAATTCCAAATGAAATATAGAGATGAATAAATTTTATATATATATATATATATTATATATATATATATTATATATATATATATATATATTATATATATATATATATATATATATTTGTAGACTTTACTGTATATTTTTTACTCATGTTTCAATAAAATGTATTTTTTAAGTACTTTTGTTCCTTTTCATTTCCTCCAAATTTCAACGACTAATCTAACATAGAATGATCTATACTCTTGAATGTAAAAGAAATGTCACTTTGGCGGATGGATCTGTTAGGCAAATGTCTCGATCATCGATATATTGCATATACATATAATGTCTGTAATTACTGAATGTGGTTCGGTGACTCGACAAATTGAAATATCTTTATGATTTCTGTTGTAGGCTGCAGAAAAATCATCGTGCATACGAATTGTGAGAACAATACAAACATCACAGCCGAACGAGTCAGTAGACTCTGCCAAGGACAGTAACTCTGGGCATACAATTGTCCAAGTTCAAGCCAACGATAGTACCAAAGTTTTGAGTACGCAGTCTGGTACGCGACGTGTCGTAATACAGAAATCGTTGTCGACTACTCACAAAGTTGCCACTACTATCCAAAAAACAGTGTCGAATCTACAAAAAGGTCAGGTGATGTTACAAAACAAAATAAGTAATCCAACGCAGACTACAACTCAAAAAGCTGGTCAAAGTCAGTCGGATCCGTCGAAGAAATTGGTAACGGTTGGACAGAGGATTGGTAACAATCCACAGAGAACCTTTAAACAAAAACCAACTGTAAGTCTACAGAAGACTATCATCAGCGTACAAGAAGCGACAAATGCCAATGCACAAAAGGTTGTTGTGAATACCCAGAGCAATCAAAGAGTTGTACTTCAAAAGACACCGGCTCAACAAAAAAAATTACCGGAGATAAAAACAAATACCGTGAAGGTAGAAAATTTAGCAGCGAGTACATCTGAGGCACAAATTAAACGTATGTGTCAAGGGATTGGAACAATTGAGGTGACTATTTTTGCATGAGAACATTAACCGTTGATTTGGAATTTTGTTTTCTTTTACGCATTTTTACTCACTCCTCAACTTCATTGATTTACTTTTTACATTATTTTAACAGAATTATTACGCAGAATTTAGTTTGCTACTATTATTTCATTTCCTTTCGAGTATATTTACCCAAAAATGATTTCATTCGAATGTCGCAGTCTTGTGTGCAATATATTCAAGATTTCAAAAATAGAGCGCTGTAAGTTTTATAGTTTCTTTAACTTGATCAAAACCAAATTCTTCCAATCTTAAGTATACTTGGATACTTGTATCATTTTAATATATCCGATAACCATACTTGTTATCACAAACGAAACAACAATTATTTTATTCATCAATCAATGTATGTATCACCTTACCTGCGTATACGCTTCTCGATTCTGTTAACCCAAACAGAAACGCACGTAGCGATATATTTTACAATGTATAGTATTATTTTGCGTAACATGTAAAAGTTTTATTTCAGTTTACCAAATGTCTAAAGAGATTTATTTTAATTTTTCCAATGCATTATTGGTCAAAGTTACTTCTAAAACTTAATTTATGTTACCTTTCTCTACCAAGATTTTGTAATACATTTATCTTATTGTTTTTTTCTTTTCAATAAATAATCTATTTTTTAGTTTAATAATTACTTGTTCGTTTTATTCGTGTTGTAGAGCATACAAATGGGTGAACGTAGCGCAACAATTGTGTTTAAGACTCAGTCTGCTGCCATGGTGTTTCACAAAAAATACCAGCGCAAAATGATAGACCTTTCGCTGATAACTGTTCGCCTTGTACCGCAATCAAGCGGAACTAAGACCACGGCTGCCGTTGTCAAAGTTTCTTAATGGATATACTAGCCAAGCTAACCCTGTACCACAAATACCAAAAAAAAAATCATAGTATAATTACATTTGTGATTAAATGTAACAATTCATGATTTAATTGAAGCAGCCTGCGTATAATTCAATGTGCATTTCATATTTTACATACTTCTTACTTAGAATGTATACGTACATACATATATATGTGTACAAAAATATATATATATAAATATGTATATATATATATATTGAATTATATGTATATATATATGTATATGTGTGTATATATATATATACATATATATATATATACATAATTATATAGAGAGAAAGAGAGACTATATATAGTAATGCAAAGATTAGGAAAACCTATTTTTGGCTGCAAATGAATTGTATAATATACCTTCATAAACATAGGTAAAATATCCTAACAATTTAATTTGTACATATGTCAAATGCAATGTATATTTCATATAAAAATACACGTGGTAGATACAACAGTGTGCTGTACATTTAAGGGCTACCATATTTACTGTACATAGCATATGTACACGTGTAACGAAAAGTTGGTAAATTATGATTTCAAAAACAAGAAGGCATACATGTCGATAAATAAAATGTAAATCTTATAATTTACAAATTTAACAGTAGTATAAATTAAGATCTAATTATGTATTAAAAGTTACACCTTTATAATGTTATGATAAATTACATTTTAAATGTGATGTATCATAACAACTTTAACATTATTCTAGATGTACATACTCGTACAATTTTATATAATGAATTTCCAAATAGACAACAAACTCTCATTTAGTTTCCGAGTCACCTTTTTTTTCATTCTAATTGTAAACAAAGAAAAACAAACCGTAATGTAAACAATTTCCCGCCAAAATCCAATTATCCGTTCAAGTCAGTAAGTTATCGTAGCAGTCGACAATTGCTTTTTTTTCCACGTAGTGATTATTTTCATAAACAATATAAAAGTCTG
Organism: Halictus rubicundus; assembly: GCF_050948215.1. Classification (NCBI taxonomy): domain Eukaryota; kingdom Metazoa; phylum Arthropoda; class Insecta; order Hymenoptera; family Halictidae; genus Halictus; species Halictus rubicundus. The sequence continues at coordinate 2,142,681 of NC_135152.1, forward strand.
TAAACTACAACCAAAATTCAGAAGAGATTATCGAATCATGCCATAATGGCGCACGTACTACATATGTACTTGTATATAAGTCGGATCTCACTCTCAGATCGTCAGATCACGAAAAGTGTAGACTAGGGGAAGAAACTATAAGAATTTTTCGCATATTGCTATTTCCAATTACCACAAAGCGCAGTAGCGAAAGTCCTCTGTGTTAGATACATAACATACAAGTAAGTTGTAAATTTGTTATTCTTCATTTTCCTCTGTTTATCGCCTTGAATAGAAGAGTCCTCGAAATTTCCCGCACCAGTTATCGAACAATCTGTATAATTTGACGAATTTCATTTTGATACTTTTATATATTGCAGAAACTACGAATTGTCACAGACGATTCTTCAACAGCAAATTGTATAAAACTATTAAAATTTTAACAAACCCCCGCCTATCGTAATTAGATATTCTTTAAATTTCATTTTTAACCGTACTCAGTATCAATGTAATTGAAACACATGCTTTAAAGACGTAAATATGTACCTAACCTACATATATATGCATAAGCATGAGGACAAAAATATATATTGTTTATATGTAGGCGCATGCGCAATTGCGCACTAAATTGTTTCATGCTGCTGTGCTGAATTGTGTGATTGTGTGTCATTTTGGCGTTCCAAGTTCCACCTAAGAGTCAAGTTGTTTCTTCAATTCCTGGAAATATACATACTGCTGTTAATATGGCTTCGACTCAAGTCGATTGGGGTAAATATCCGGACGAACAAGACAAATTATCCGCAAAGGTAATATTCTCCGCAATCGTAATATAACCCCGGCGTAACCTCACATTTCTTTGTTTATACACGTTCTTCATTGACAATGAGACCAAAAGTCTTTTACCTGTCACAGGGTACATATTGAAACCTTGCTATCGACATATCAATACCTTATAGAACTAGGGAGAATAATTTGTCTTCCTATAATTAGTCATTATCGACAGGTGTCTAGTTTAAACATAGAAAAACAACCTGAGGAAAATGTATCGAACAATACAGAGTCGAAGAATGACGATGGGACGGAGGAGCAGATTTCGCCAGCAGAAAAATCTTTCTTGCAAAAAATTATACGCAAAGGTTTAGTAGTAACAACAAAGGATATAGAAGTTCAAAGAAAAGACCCATCCTCACCTTTATATAGTGTTAAAACTTTTGAAGCTCTTCATCTGTACGTAGTTTTAGGTCATTATTTTTTATAATCATACAATATAATAAGAACTATATTTCCAATGACATGTTTTGTAGAAAACCAGCTTTATTAAAAGGAGTATACGCAATGGGATTTAATGCACCATCAAAAATTCAAGAAACCGCTTTACCTACTTTACTCGCGGATCCGTAAGTTTATCCTTTGTCGATAGTGTTTCGTGTAATATGTTTATAATGAATTTAAATTTGGATAAATCATTTACAGGCCCCAAAATATGATAGCTCAGTCACAGTCTGGGACTGGCAAGACAGCAGCATTTGTATTGGCAATGCTGAGCAGAGTAGATACAACTAAGAATTATCCTCAAGTGCTTTGTTTATCACCAACATACGAATTAGCTATACAAACAGGAGAAGTAGCAGCAAAAATGTCTGCATTTTGTAATGAAATAAAAATTAAATATGCTGTCAGAGGAGAAGAAAGTAACACATATTCTACTGTTATATTATAGAAATCTTCTATCCTTGTACTAAACCAATACTCATACTTACTCTAATATAATGTATTTAATTATTTCAGTAAGTCGTGGATCAACGATTACCGAACACATTATTATAGGAACACCAGGCAAAGTTTTAGACTGGGCTGTCAAATTTAAGTTCTTTAGTTTGAGCAAGATATCGGTATTCGTTTTAGACGAAGCGGATGTAATGATTGCAACGCAAGGCCATCAAGATCAGTGTATTCGTATTCACAAGTAATTGAAGCGACAACAATTAATTTAATTACATTAAACACATTTATGCATTTATGCATTATACGCTTTATACGCTTTATTTGCACAGGCAACTTCCACGCAAATGTCAAATGATGTTTTTCTCTGCAACCTATGAACCAGAAGTCATGAAATTTGCGGAAATTATAGTTAATAATCCTTTGATTATACGATTGTTAAAAGAAGAAGAGAGTTTAGATAATATCGAACAATATTATGTAAAGTGCAAAGATTTGGAAGAAAAATATACAGCTATTACTAATATCTATGGCGTGATAACAATAGGCCAAGCAATCATTTTTTGCCATGTAAGACAGCAGCACATTCATACTTGCATCGATCTGATATTTTGTCTGTTTATACAATATATCACAAATCTAATAACAGTTTGTGTCTGTTCTCAGACTAGGAAAACGGCAAACTGGTTAGCAGAAAGAATGACAAAAGATGGTCATGCAGTAGCTGTTTTATCTGGTGAATTAACGGTTGAACAAAGAATATCTGTTTTGGATCGATTTAGAGAAGGTCTTGAGAAAGTTCTCATCACGACGAATGTCTTAGCTAGAGGTATTTATTTCAATTCATTATTAACGAGTCATTCGATACTTGAAAATATATTACTTATCCCTCAGGTATCGATGTTCAACAAGTAACAATAGTAGTCAATTTTGACCTACCTATGGACCAAAATTGGAAAGCAGATTGCGAAACATACTTGCACAGAATTGGTCGAACGGGACGATTCGGGAAATCTGGAATTGCTATTAATTTGGTAGATTCGCCACACGCAATGGCAATTTGTAAAGAGATAGAGGCTCACTTTGGGAAAAAAATACGTTATCTTAACGCTGAAGACGCAGACGAAATTGAGAAAATTGGAGCCTAGGTTAGTATGTAAGATATACATACAATTATGCTTTTTATCAGATATGTGTAGACATTTCAAATATGTGTATTAATTCCGAAAAGAATAGATCTTTGTACTCTTAACACACCCATTTTTCCTATTTTTTTTTAATGCCGCATATTGCGTACTAAACAATTTCATAATTTCACTTTGATTCACATTGATTTTACCTTACCAATTTTTTTCGATAGCTTATTGAAATATAACACCTGGATCGGTAATATTAAAGAATTTAAAGAATATAGGAAATAATGAAATATTTTTGTATATTAAATAACAAAATGATTTTTGCGCAAGGAAGTCTTGTATAAGGATCTTGTTCTTAATATAATTATAGTTTTTATATTACAAAACAACTCGCTTTAAGCGACACCTTTCTTGATAGTTTCCTGATCAAATTAATTTAACGATCTACTAAAATATGATATTGTGATAATAGGATCGCGTTTTATGTGCATAGAAATACATAATGTGAGAAGAAATTGATTACTCGTCATATGTAAATTATGTCTTGTATACAAATTTGTGTACTTCAGTATATTAAAGACAAATTGTATCAGAGTCTTTAAGCACAGCCTATAAAATTGATAAAAAAAAGTATCAAAGAAAAGATAAATATACAATCGTACATCGATACTGGAATAAGATTTATTTCTAAATTTATTTAAACCGATTTTCTTGTGAAATTTTACAAAGATTTAGCGTTAATATTTTTTCCAAAAAGGGGGCGGGGGGGGGGGAGAAAATATATATAATATATTTTTTTTCAACAAACACACAATAACATAATTGAAACATACTTTTATTCAGACTAAAAAATGGAAAATAAATTGTAACATTTACGGAAAAAATACAAGAACTTGTTTTTCTATCCTATTTTGCAATACATGTGTTTGTACACTTGCGTTTCCTTTCATTCATGCGTGGATGAAAAATTAATTGTGTTCTGAAATGTAGCAATTCAGAAACCAATTTGCTGCTGTTGTATTTTGTCGAAAGTTTGTCAGTGGCGAAACGATGAATCGATTTGGTAATTATTTGAACGCAACACAAGTAAGTGACTTTTTAATGAAAACAAATCTGTTTTATAAAACTGTAAATTTTGTCGATTCGATCACTTAAAACGTAAAAAGTTGATATACTTTTCTTCAAGTTATAATATACGCAGTACATTCACATATCGTATCCTGTATAGGTTACAGCAGAACATTAAATTTCTACGTTCTTCTTTGTTAAATCTGTATGTTCTTGGTAAAATGCTAATGCTTATAAATGCGTAACATAAAGATAAACAGTTATGGAACAAATATTACAACATGTAAGTAACAAATTTGTTTTCGGTGTGTCTCGATCGCTCGTTTTAAAGTACAATTGTACTAAACACGTTCAACGTTCCGATTACGCGATTGGAAATTATGGTCGTGTATTTGCAATTCTAATCGCCGTGTACAACAGAGAAGTTAACATTGCGACTGAATTGCAATATTGGCCAAATATTAATGAGAATAGAAAATTCAGTCTTTATGCGAGATATCCCGCTTCATTACATGCCCATGCCTCCCATACCACCCATACCGCCCATTCCTCCCATGCCGCCACCCATTGGCATCTGAGGTTCTTCTTTAGGCAATTCTGTTACCACTGCTTCCGCAGTTGTGAGCAACGATGCAACACCCGCAGCATCGGTCAGTGCTGTGCGCACTACTTTTGTCGGGTCGATAATTCCTTTCTCGATCATATCGACGTATTCGTCGTTCAAAGCATCGTATCCTAAATTACTTTCACTAACTTTTGCCACTACTACACTCGCGTCAACACCTGCATTTTGAGCAATTTGTAAACACGGCATACGTAAAGCGTTGGCTACAATTTTAACTCCTGTTTCTTGATCACTGTTCAACGATTTAATATTTTTCAAAACTGGGATACATCTCAGGAGGGCAGTTCCACCTGTAGAATAAACAATCTAGTTCTAGTGGAATTTTATGCCATAGATACAAATAGAAATAAATATAATAAATCGAAGAAAATAGCAAAGAAACTTGAAACATTATTTTTACCTCCTGGAACGATGCCTTCTTCGACCGCAGCACGAGTAGCATTAAGAGCATCGTGAACACGATCCTTCTTCTCGTTAACTTCCACTTCGCTACTACCGCCGACTCTCAAAACTGCGACTCCCGATGCTAATCTTGCCAAACGCTCTTGCAGCTTTTCCTTTTCGTACTCTGAAGTTGTATTTGCTATTTGATCTCTAATTACATCCGCCCTGTGGTCGATGTCATTCTTTTTTCCTTTGCCTTTAAGGAAGAGCGTGTCGTCCTTTGTAATTACTACCTCTCCTACTTCGCCTAAATCGCACGCTTGTACGTTTTCTAACTTGATGAGATTCGCGTCGTCCCCAAAAACGATTCCACCGGTCAAAATTGCCATATCCTGAAGCGTTGCTTTTCTATTGTCTCCAAAACCAGGGGCTTTAACAGCAGCCACTTGCAAACCAATTTTTAATCTGTTTACCACGAGAGTCGACAAAGCTTCGCCGTCAACATCTTCTGCGATGATGACTAATGGTTTTCGCTGTGAATTTGCTAATTCCAAGGCTGGAATTATAGATTGTACAGACGATATTTTTTTCTCGCTGAAGAGCAAAAGTGCATCTTGAAATTCAACTTTTGCTCCTTTACTAGAATTTATAAAGTATGGAGATATGTAGCCCCTATCAAATTTCATTCCTTCTATAACTTCGAGTTCATCGTGCAGCGTTTTACCGTCCTTCACTGTAATAACACCTTCCTTTCCAACTTTTTTCATGGCATCGGAAATAAGATTGCCGATAGCTTTGTCTCCATTAGCGGAGATAGTTGCGACTTGTGCAATTTCTTCTGGTGTAGTAACTGGTTTGCTCAAAGCTTTCAGTTCGTCTTTAACCTTGTCGACTGCTAGCATAACGCCTACAATACGGATGTTAAAATAAAGAAAATTAATTCATTTCTAAAATGGTGCACAGAAAATGTAAAATATTGCTCTTAAAATGGTGTGCTTGAAATCTTATGGTAACTCTATATGGAGACTGTAGTATATATCATACTACGTAGTTTTTACCTCTTCTTATTTCGACAGGATTGGCACCTTTGCTAATTTTTTCAAAGCCTTCTTTAGCGATAGCCCTTGCTAAAACCGTAGCTGTTGTTGTGCCATCGCCTGCTTCTTCATTGGTATTATTTGCTACATCTTGCACCAGCTTTGCCCCGATATTCTGAAATTTATCTTTCAACTCTACTCCCTTTGCTACGGTAACACCGTCTTTAGTAATCTTCGGACTACCCCAGCTTTGTTCCAATATAACGTTACGACCCTTAGGACCCATTGTTACCGCAACAGCATCTGCTAAAATGTCCACACCTTGCAACATAAGTGCTCTAACTTCCGATCCAAAGCGTACATCTTTAGCATAAGAACGAGCTTGTAATTGGCGCAAAGCAGCACCGCGCAACACGGTCGGTAGTCTGTACATCTAAAAAGATACGAACAAAAGCTTGGTTATTTTCACAATTTAATTTGATACTGGTAATTAGAATTTTCGAGAAATTAAATTCCTCAAAGTATTGGGTAAGTGACATTTTATAATTTTACATTCATAAAATCTATAATGTTTCACGTTGATAGTGATCGAAAAAGATTCAAGTGCGCGATAGACGTACGATTACGTTTTGAAAATGTGGTTATGTAAACTACCGCGTGAATGATAATCAAGTCTCCAAGGTAAATTATTTCAAGAATTATTACACTTTTTAGCATTGTTTTACATAAAAATTAATGTCATAATGTACGCTCTAATTCTATCTCGGGAAGTTAATTTTTTCTATCACTTAAAATTCCAACAAACAACACATCCTAACCCGGCCGGCTAATTCGAGGAACACAATTTCGATAAAGAAAAAAATATTGTTAGCTTTAAAAAATAAAAATCTAATAAAATAAAGATATCCAAAACAATTGTGATCATACGTGCGAATAGCATGATAACATTATCATCTTATTATGTACTCGTACTCAGTTACATACGAACATGAATTTATAAAAAATATAAAGATGAAACAAATCTCAATCTAATACGAAAATAAGTTGATCTAAGACGAGAAGAACAAAAAGAAAATTAAATGATGAAATAGATATTGTAATGATAAATTATTTGAGCAGAATTTAACCGGTTAACAGCACGGATGGAGCTAACGCTTATTTCCCTTAAAATAAACAGTGATAGTTTGGTTAAAATATTTTTACCTTTATCTAATGAAAAAGCAAAAGGGGTTGGTTAAGAAATCGCAATTGCAAAAGTAATTGAAAATCGTCGCAGCGTGACCGCACGTTGTCTCCCCACGAGAATAAGATGTGTGAATAGTGTGAACTGCGACTGTGAAGACTGTGACCGAAATTGAGCGAATAGAGAAGGAGCTTGCGCTATCACATGGAACTGCCCCCTCCCTCTCCAGCTTATTCTAACATAACCATAAAATTTTCGATCAAGAAACATGCAAAATTTATTATTTCATACGAATGGAATACAACACGAATCAAATAAAATCTTTGTAATTTCTTTATTGCTATTTTTTTAACGACATTCCATGCACCGACATCGCTGTACATCTTCTTTCTGTGGGATGTTGAGTTTCTAGAATGTACTAGAACTCGTCTCGTGTGATGCAATCGTTTCGTATACACCAATCACATATGTTGAAAAACCGGCGAACTCGTTTTCTTTTCAATGCTTCTCAATTTCCAAATCATCGCTTACCCATAATCTATAAATAAAAATACATTACTACGTATTATAAAGAGAATTATTATTATGTTCTTATCGCGACTTATATATTTATGCATTTACTTACATACATATATATTTGTAAAACGTTGTAAAGGCTAATACTCATAGACAAAATTATTCTTTTTTCCAGAGATAAACTAATTAGGCTGATGCCCTGTAATCTATGTATGCATACACATATCTATTTTTCTACAAATAGAACATTTGAAATATGAAAAATGTACTACTTAGCTTTACTTCAATTATATTTATTTATTGTACATCATTATATGTCTAAAAAATACGACATTTAAATTGCAAGTAATACTATACTATATATATATAGTACTATATGGTAAACTAAGAAGCCGCATTATTAGTAATTATACAGTATAATAATATTACAGTATAATGGTCGTGCGATATTATGTATTCTTCCTTTTCGAGTGATACGCTGCAGAAGTCATTAAATAATAACAAATTATACATATGATGATGCTTATCAATTTTCATTAAGCTAATATAGTATAGAGTTTTAGGACTGACAATAAATGTTAATATTATATACATAAGTATTCTCTCTAAATACATCCATGTTCACATTGTCTTCTATGAAAAGGCACAATACCGAGAGAGAACACTATCTAGCGGCCATCTTTGATATTTAAGTCTAGAGTTACGTAACTCGTGTGTATGAAGTTCCCATCACACTCGCAAAATCAATGAACGCTTGGTGGGGCAAAGAAAGATTGTATGTGTAGAGGGGAGACTGGAAATTTCGAGAAAATCAAAGAGGTCTGCTACTGCTACGCTTCTCTACTGTAGGTTACGTTACACAACGTGCACGAGTGTGCTTGCCGGTTCTGTTATATCAGGATAGAGTTTTCATAACGTCTTAATATAATATTCAGAATGGTAAGGCTTTGAAATTTATAATAACTTGAATTTGCTATGAATAATTTTACGTATTGTATAATATGTCAATTAGTAATACTTATTTACATAGTTTTGAAGATAACCTTCAAACCAATAATTTCAACAGATATATTTAATGCAAGGAATATTCTACAATGCGCCGCACAAATACAATGATTTAAATAGATTTCATATTTTCAAAGTGTCTAGTATACATTACTCATTTGTTTTCTTCAGTAATTTGTAGATCCTTACAAATTCTGTCGCAAGGCTGGCAATGGTTTTATTTTTTTGTTATTGCAAACAGAGAAAAAGATGACTGTAAACCAATCGATTAAACATAAGACTAAATGTGAAAGACAATTTTGTCATTTATTTATGTAATTACGACGAAACGTATTTTTATTACAGTTGCTAGCAGATAATCTTAAAGGAATTGTACCTTGCAATTTAGTGAATTAGTGTTGCGAATATCAATATCTTTTTATTTAAACGTATTCTGAATTGTTGACGTAACGAAACTTCTTTTAAAAATTACATTATGCATAGCCTCGAAGTAATTGCTGTTAAAATTTTATGTTCGACCGTCTAATTCGGATAAGTTTCAAAATTATACAAAGATTTGAATTTGTTTCGTTTCGTTTTAGGCTGCAGCTAACGCCATTAAGAGACTCGTACCCCTCTTCGATAGAGTTCTGATACAAAGAGCTGAAGCTGTAACCAAAACAAAGGGAGGTATTGTTCTACCAGAGAAAGCTCAGGCAAAAGTTTTACGGGGCACTGTAGTGGCGATAGGACCTGGACAACGAAACGAGGTATTAGAAAATATTAGCAGTTGTAAAAGGAAATTATTATGTTGCTAATAGAACAATAGTAATAGTTTTCACTTCTGTTTTAGAAAGGAGAACACGTTCCTCTGAGCATCAAAGTTGGCGATACTGTTTTATTGCCAGAATATGGCGGAACTAAAGTAGAGCTCGAAGATAATAAAGAATTTCACTTATTTCGTGAGTCGGATATATTGGCCAAGTTGGAAGTTTAGGCTGTATCAATCTTAAGTTTAAAATCCTCTAAATATTAAACACTATTCTTTGAAAAATTCTGAAATCATTAAACTGATGTGTATATGTCCGTATGTATGTATGCATGTATACATACATACAAGTTCGACTCTTACATAGTTCGCAGTTGATCGTTATATTATTATAAATTTACATATTTTGTCGAAAATCTGATGTCAAAATAAATGTCATAATGTCATGCATACTAAAAGAAATAAAACGTTTGTTAATTACATTTCTAAAATGATCATTTAGTATGTTATGTTTTGTTAACTTGAATCTGATCTTGGTCATTCGTACTGTTACAGATAGATAAAATAAAGTCTATTAATATTGTCAGAATACAAGATTTTTTAATTGTATTTACATTTGTATATATATATAAGTCTTGTATATTCATAGAAAATAAAATAATTTTATAATTTTCAATGCAAATTTTAACGTAGGCGTTCTTTTATTGTTCTTATTTTAGCTTAATACTTTTCTTTACGCTAGCTTTAATACCCGATATTTCTCCCGCGTATCGAATTATTTCTTTCCTCACTTCTCTCACCTGCAATATAAAAAGTTTTAGTTTCATTGAAATGCTTATTATAGATTGAAATAGACACACAAATACGTACAGCTCCCTTTCGTCGAATTTTCGCTTTACGATACTTATTTCTGTGTTTTACTCTAGGATTGCGTTGTTCTTTTTTACGATGCGGTGTTAAACCTTTATTCTTTGCTATCTGATATGTAATTCCTCTTTTGCCTTCGCTTTCAATTACTAAATCTCTTATATTACTATCTTCCATTTCCTCCTCTTCTCTTTCTATAGTATCTTCTACTTCCTCTTCTCTTTCTATAGTATCTTCTACTTCCTCTTCCTCTATACTTGTATGACTTTCTAAATCGTTCATTTCCTTTACGGATATATCTTCAGAATTCTCTTCTTCATCTGCAAAATGTTTTTTTCCCGTTTCGTACTTGGATTTTGGTAACTGTTGACTAGTAACTTTTGCTTTTACAGATTTTTTTATATGATCAAGTTTTTCTTTGAAATGATTCGTCACTTTCTTTTTGTCAGTTCTTACTTCAGAACCATCCAATATATTATATAATGGTTTCCCTTGTTTCCTAGCTTTTAATATTTCTTTGATCTCTTCTATTAGATTTCCTTGTCCCGACTCTAACTGAATAATCAATTGGCTATATTGTGCCAAACGTTTTATAACAGGATGAGAACTTACAGGTAATCGTTTTGCTTTCAGCATTAAATAAAACGATATATTGATACAGTAATTCAATAAAACATCATACTTTGTTTTTACAAAAGATACAGCCAGACAACTGGGAAATGAGTTGACTTTAGCCAATTCCAGAAATGGTCCTAATACATCTTTTGCCTCTGTCAGGCGATCTAAATCATAGACAACAGATATTTATCTTAGAATAGATGAATTTAAAGATAATAACATGAAATGTATTAAAGTTGTTTTACCTTTAAAGTCCTTTACAAGCGCCATAAATTCAGGACTTTCTTTTTCCATTATTGCTTGTTTTTGTCTTTTACTAAGTTTACTCAGATCAGTTTTTATAAATTGTTCTGTATCATCCGGGATTTCTTTTTCATTGGGTTTCGTTGATTGTATAAAATCTAAACCAAAATCAGCATCGTCTAATTGTTCTGCCAATCTTTTTTGAATGTTTCTAGCTTCCTCTTCTTCCATTTCTGCGTCAGCTAAATCCTTTTGACTAGCCGTAGCATAGTCAGGATCTACATAATCTGTAGAATAATAAGCTTTTTTCTTTTTACCCCAAGCTTTTTCATTTGGTAAATCATAATCTTCTTGTAATCCTTCGATATCTGATGCCATAGACTCTGCTTCGTCTTCGTTCTCTGTAACACCTTGATCTTCGTCGTCATTTTGTAACCCGTAAACTTCGTAATCACTATCATAGCTTTCGGAAGAACGTCTATTTCGTACTTTCTCAAGTAATTTTCGCTCATTTTCTGAATATTCTTCTTCAGAATCTGTGACTACGTTCATATCTACATCCTCTAAATTATCTACTTCTTTGTTCGCTTGGAATGTTTTTGTCCTATTAAAAAATTGAAATCATAAAATTGTTCATCATCTTATTCTTCAATAAAAAAAAAACCATTAATAAAACCATAATCTATTCGATCAATGTACAATACGACTATTTATTAATAATTCTTAATAAAGAAATGTCAACAGAAAATTATCTACACTTATATTGAAATTGTTTTTTATCGAAAGAACACTATACCTTTTTTTATTCTTCATATCGAAATTTCAACTTAAATCGTCACGAAATATTGACACGTGAATGCCTGAATTTACTTAACCTCATACACAACACCGTAGAGTTTCCCCTTCCCCTTACAGCGTCACGTTTTAATCCCCACCTTTTCGTCTTATTGCCATAGCAGGGAGGAAATGAGAGTGCTCACGCCCGGGATTTTAGTGTCACCGGTATAGTGCTGCTCCCTAGTCTAATTTTTAGCCTGGACCAGAACCTGCATCACAGACGAGGTATAAGGATAGACCTATCATCACAGACGAGGTATAGGAGTAGACCAATCACCCAATGTATTTTTCTGTCTCACGCTCGGGGGGCTCTAGCAGATTGGTCTACTCCTATACCTCGTCTGTGCTATCATCTTATGGGACTTCGTGTCCGATGTTCTGAAATATCGACCGTTCAAAAAATCAGAGGTTTTGGTATGCCCTCTACGATTTAGAGTGGTGAGTTTAGGAATTAAATTTAATCACAGGTATCGAAGGCGTAGTTGCCAAACCACATCGGAGAATATTCGTCGCATAGTTGCCAATTTACTGTTACTGCCATGTAATGCACAGCGCGTATTTCGGCTATTTTCCAAGTTACAGTCGCAATTCTGGAAAAGTAAACGAAACGAGATATTACATGATTAATTCAACCTGAATATTTCATCTCTGTTTAAGTACAATGCTTTCTGTTTCTATACCCATTTTAAAGCTAAATAAATGCTTTTTCAATTTATATAAATAAATTTTTATTTATTGATAGTAAACATAATAATAATTGTTGTTGAAAATTGAAATACTTATTTAGCGCTATTTTTATCTTGAAATTGATTTATATGAACTGTTGTTGGCTCCTTTGAACGTTCTTTTTATCAAATACAATTTTCAAAAGAACGGAAAAATATTCAAAAGATTGTCAACAAAAATTTTAATGACAGCTGTTATGCGAGGTTCCATATTCGTTACAAGTTGCAGCGTGTCTGTTATTATATGTTAACATTACACATACAATTATTAGTTCTTTTTTCCAAATATTTTCATAAGTTGTGCAAGAACTTATTAATTATAAACAATAAATCTGTATAAAATTCTGTTTATTGCTGATCTGACTTATCGTTTAATCGTAAAAGCATACAGGAGTTCAGATTCAGTTGATCTCTTACCATTATTGTTATCAGTTTTGAAGTAATTGTTTATCAATAATAACAATATCGATAATAATTATCGATAATAACAGACATGCCGCAACTTGTAACGAATATAAAACCTCGCATAACAACTGTCATTAAAATATTTTTTGACAATCTTTTGAATATTTTTCCGCCCTTTTTGAAAATTGTATTTGATAACAAAAGGTTCAAAGAAGCCAACAACAGTTTATATGAATCAATTTCAAGATATAAATAGCGCTAAATGAGTATTTAAATTTTCAACAACAATTATTATTTTGTTTACTATCAATAAATAAAAGTTTATTTATATAAATTGAAAAAGCATTTATTCTGCTTTAAATGAGTATAGAAACAATTTAGATTAAAAATGATAAAAAATAATTCCTCTCCATAAAAAAATACTACTTAATTTAAATAATAATAATTTTATGTAATTTAAAATAAAATGAAATAAGAAGAATACGCTTATGTACAAGATTTAATGAAAATTTATGATATGGAGGTAACGGTTATTTAAATTTTAATTAAGCTTATTATTTACACGAAAAAGGTATACTTTTTTTTCTTTAAGTAAGAGGAGGAAAATGCCTTACGCACATCCCAGAATGGGGTAGTGTGTGGCTCAGGTAGCAGATTTTTGGCGTACCTAGACCCACTAAAAACCTGACCTCACCCGGGACACCACGTTTTTCACCGACATTTC